>NC_143580.1:218218005-218403113 GCF_048544385.1 Mastigoproctus giganteus | reverse complement strand
AAGACAGAGGATCTCGTGGAGGTGGAGTAGCTATTATACATTCTAACCACATACTCTGTGAAATTTAATCAAATTTCACAAATATTGAATCGCTATACTGCCTTCTCCAACTTGGCAAGTTAAAAAAAGTTTTATTAGTATTACTTTATTTTCCATCTCCCTTAACTAATAGTGACCTTCAGTACTTAAAAAATTTGCTGGAATCTATCTTCCCACTAATTCAATCTATTGAGATAGCAATGGTTTTGGGTGATTTTTACCTGTCAACTGTCCAATTTAGGATCTCCATCATTGCAGATGAGGGTTCTCTTTAATATACTTCACAGTTATAGTCTTGAACAAGTTTTCAATTTTCCAACCAGAACAAATGCCTACCTTGACCTAATATTCTCCTCTACCCTATAGGGATTCGCAAAGACAATCCTGTATTCCACTCCGGCCATTGGCACCTCCGTAGCCAGGTGGGAAGGAGCAGCAGTGCGTAGCACACGCTTCTTGATTAGACCGGGGTTCGAGCCCGTCACCACCAAATACGGAGGATGCGGAAAGGTTAAGGAATGACCACCGCATATCCTGGAGCAATATGGCCTTAGTTGCTAATGCTCCTAAAAACCAAACAACAACAACAACAACTCCGACCATTCACCAATTACTTTTGACGTCACTGTGACTTCTCATAACTTCCAATGCCACTCCTGTTCTCTACAATTCAATTTCAGAATGGCTGACTGGCTTCTGCTCAACCTAGCTCTCGGCAATGTGGAGAAGCAGCTCTTTGATGCTGTTGATGACATCTATATGCTCACCAATAACTTGATCAATTGTGTCCATTCAGTTATATCAGATATTGTTCCTCAATCTCATCTGACTGCATGCTCTACCTACCTGCACCGGTATAACAGCGAATTAATACATAAAATTAAATCCAAAGCATTCTATAGGAACAGGTATAAGCAATTGGGTGACAGTCGGTATTATGAAATATCCAGCCAACTCCGCAAAGAAGTGAACACACTCATATTAAAATCTTACAATATGTATACAGAGTCAGTTCAGGATAGTCTACTTACTCACATAGATATTAAACCATTCTGGAATTTCATGAAGCACAAGAATATAACCAGTAGAAAGTTACAACTCCATAATTCAGATGGAATTCTATCGGATGAATTCAGTATTGCTCAAGAGTTTGCCAAACATTTTTCCAGAATTCAAACCAATGATACATTGAGAGCTGCCTCATTAAACTCTTTATTACAGATGAAGATTTAAAGTCTGCATTAAAAAAAGCATGAAAGCTATAGGTCCACATGGACATTCTTGGCTTATTTTAGAAAATGATTGTCACTACCTTAAAACCCCTCATACTTCAGATCTTCAATTTGTCTCTCAGCCTGGGGAAAGTATCCTTAAGCACTTTAAGCAGATCAATATAGTTCCAATTTTCAAAAAAGGTGATAAAAATGATGCAACTGATTACAGTCCCATATCTTTGCAAAACAGCCTGGCTAAACTCTTCATCACAGCATTACACAAACATCTCATTCTTTAGGCCTTTCATTGATTAGAATCAACATGATTTCTGCAGTGGCAAGTCAATAGTCACAAATTTGCTTCCTTTCTGGCAATACACCTCTGAAATTCTTGATAACCACCTTCAAGTTGGTGCAGTTTACATAGATATATCTAAGACATTTGATAAAGTCCCACACTAACAACTTCTGGAAAAACTTAAGCCATGTGGTATCCGTGATCCTTAACTCTCATGGCTAAGGAGCTATATTATCCATCGTTCCTTGAGCGTTATCATCAATTTAGTGAACTTGGACCATTTTATACCACTAAGTGGAGTACCTCAGGGCCCCTCCCCCTAGGTCCTGTACTTTTCATTGTTTCCATAAATGATCTTCCTTCTTTCATCTGCATCTCCAATGTTAAAGTTGCTCTCTATGCAGATGATCTTTAGATCTATTTAGCAGTGGAGGAAATTACTAATTTTCAACAGCTTCAATGCTACCTTAAATTCTCTGTGGCTATCTCTGAATGTTTTGTCTGCTAACCCCTCGAAGTGTAAAGTAATCTTTCTCATCCTGCAGATCTCCACAACTAATAAATACTGCACTATTAACACTGATCATCAAAAGGTGAATGTTTTGCTGGACATGGGAATGAAATTCCCATGTCCAGCAAAACATTCACCACTAGCCATTCACATCAGCAAAACATTCAAAACACTGGGATTTATCTAATGGAACACCTACAAGTTCAAAAACTACAGATATACTGTTATCCTTTATAAAACTATTGTTCTTCCAGTCCTTAAATTCAGCTCACCCATCTGGAATCCTCACACAAAGACATTTAATTAACAACATTGAAGCAGTTCAAAAAAATTGTCTGTTACCTTATGTTCCATAATCCTCTTATTTTATCACTCTGTATTATGAATTGCTGTGTGATTACTTTTATCTGAGGCATCTATACACTAGAAGAGTTATTGCTGACATCACCCTTCTAGCCAACATAATCACTGGAACTTATGAAGCATCTGATATCCTTAGTAAAATCAACTTGCATGCTCCTTGTAGACAAGTCAAAGGGTTGTAGTGTTGTAGACAAAGGGTTGCTCTTACGAAGAAAGGCTTAAGTTTTGCAAATTACAGAGCCTGGAGACTAGGCATCGCCGAGGTGATCTGATAGAGGTGTACAAGGCTTTGAATGGCTTGAGCATGCTCAATGCCTATGGAATTCTTCCTCTTGCTCAGAATAATCACCTGAGAGGGCATAAATTCAAATTGAGGAAGGACGGATGTCGGATAGATGTGCGGAAATTCGCCTTTAGCCAGCGGGCAGTTGGTTTGTGGAATAGACTTCCATCGCTTGTTGTTGAAGTTGATAGCCTAAACAAATTTAAGGCTCAGCTGGACAGGTATTTCGAACGAATTGAGGGGTGAAATGGGAGTAGTGGTTGTTTTTTTTTTCTTTTTTTTTGGCTGATGCTGAATAAGCTTGCTTTCTTGCATCATATGCCTCTACTAATGCTAATGCTAAAAAGTCAGGAATCTTTTGCTGTTTTCCCTTTACTCTACTGCCATTGAATTTATGAAGTTCAGTCCGCTGAACAGAATCAGCAAATGACTTCTCTCATTGATTTGTTTGACAACTCCCAATCACTGATGAACTCAATCCACAAGTTTGCCTCTTCTCTTGAAGTGCAAAGTGACTAGCTCTCATTTAATTATTGTAGTTTATTATTATTATTTTTCTATTCTCTAATTAATTTATTATTAGTTTTACTGATAACTTAATGCATACCTCTTTTGTACATATGATTTTAATGCTTGAATCTATAACAGTGTTTATCTTACTGTTGGATTTCTTATTATTGTTATCAGCTCTGTGCATTGTTCTACTCTCAAATACACTGTTAATGGTTACCTGTTGTGTGTCTTGTTATTAATAAAAATATTGTTATTAATATATATAATAAAAATATTGTTATTAATAAGTGAATTTGGCATTAATTTCATCAGTAAATGGTGCAGTTGCAAATTTTCAGCCGGCTTATTTGGAAGCTGTGGCAGATGTGCAGAAAATAAATCTCATTTAAGAATGATGAGTCTGTTGGAATATGTATGTTAGAAAATAAATTGAGGTAAAGGTGAATGACCCATTAATGCAAAATATTTTTAAAGCAAAAAAATATTTTTCTTATTTGCAGTTTGTTTAGAAGGGTTTTTTTTTTTTCCTTCAGATTTTTCCTAAAATTGAAGAATAACACCACTACTTACCAGTGTTTCAAGCAAAAGTTTTTGTAAGCAGAGAATGTTTTCAGATAAATTACTTTTTTGAGACACCTATAGAAAACTGTCTTCAAGATACAGTATAGCTAAAAGCAATGCCAGTTTGCATTATATATGGAATGTATGTTTGTTGATACTTAAGTTTTTATCTTTCAAAAGCTCTTAAGTCCACATTTTATAAGATATTATCACATTTAATTTTGCTTCAAAAATTGCCAAAAATTCTATATTTACAGGTACTGACCACATTTCATTCTTGCAAGTGGTAGCTTTCAGGCTGTTTTAAATGTTAACAGTCATCACAAAACAAGCTACAGGCAGCCCCATAAATCAGAGTGGCAAATACTTTACTTGAATTAATCTCCTAAATATAGAAGACAAGTGGAGAACAGTCCTGTGTACTTCCAGAAAAAGCCATACTATTCCGTGTGGTATGTATCAGTCTTATGCATGTATATGCAGAATGATCTTTACATTTATTTTTTTTATTATTATTATTTTTTTCCCGTTAAGGTAACAATTTTTTTTTTTTATTGTAAACCCCTCTATATTCATCGTACAATATATGTGAACTTATTGTAATTTTCATTGGAATCGATTTGCCAGTTATACGTAGTACTATTTTTTGAGAAAAATAGCCACGAAATCTGAATGATTTTCAATAATATAGACCAATTTATAGCTTGCAGTTTATTATTAAATTTATTTTTATATCTTTGGTTTCTGATACAAATATAAACATTTTGTGTCAATCTGGTAGTACTGCAGATGACATTCAGGTACCAGGATTGTAGATTTTCAGTACTAGCCATATTCTTACTTCATTCTTTTTAGAGAAATGGATGCCCCAGCTAGATTCCTGCAGGAATCTAGCCAGGGCCAATGGTGTGTTATACCTTCATATGGGGTCCAAGGCAAAATGGAATTTGGGGGCCCATCTAAAGAAAAAACTAATAAAGAACATTTTCAATTTCATTTTATTGTGACAACAAAAATGATATGACATAAGAACTAAATATAAAATTTCATCAAAATTGGTACAACCATTGAAAAAAAACATGATTTTCAAATTAATCTTCAAGTAAAGTTCATTGATCTTGGCAGGTAGAAAGTTCAGTTTCCGATAAAAAATATTAATAGAAAATAGCAATGAGTTTTTGTAACTGATTTTGCAAACCCCCCCCCCCCCTTCTGATCGGAGCCCTAGGCAGATGTCTCCTTTGCCTATAGGATAACGTGCCACTGACAAGGGCATCCATTTCTCACCTCAAACCCACAAAAGCTGAATGTATGTAAAATTTGTTTTAAATATTTTACACATTAGTCATTAACATTTTTAATATATATAATATGTACACAACAATTAAACAATTAAATAGAAGAAAAATATAATGAAAATGTAATTACAACATGATTAATTTTATACATTATGTTGATATGCAAAGAGTTGAGTTCAGCTATGGTTTCCAGCTGCAGAAAATCTTTCACTGGCTGCACTGCTGGCAAGGACACCAAGAATGAAACAAGCCCTTTTTTTTTTTTTTTTAATTAATTATTATTAGAAATTGGTTTTGGAAGTTTCATTGTTATATAATTTTGGATATCAGGAGATAGACATTTCTTCACTTGATTCTTTCACATCTGCATCAGCCAACCAGCTAGCTAGGTGGGTAAAGTGCCTGCCTGGCGACCCAAAGGTTGTGGGTTCGAATCCCGCCTCGGGCTTGGATCACAGTAAAATGCAAAAACCTTGGAAGGTGCATTATGGCCACAGAAGCTGATGTGCCAACAACAAAAAAAAAAAAAAAAAAAATCCACATCAAATAAATCGTCTTCTTTACACCTTTTTCTTCCTATTGAACCTTTTCATTCTAGTCTTTTGGTGTAGTGTTGCAATGAATTATTTATAAGAACTGGAACTCCACCTAACCTGAAAAACACAAGATTACCTGGCAACAGACCTGAAATTGTGGATAACCCCATGAGTACCTGACCCAATGTTAGGACTCTAGTCCTGGCTCTTAACTCCAGTTCCTAAGCCAGGAAGTACTGCAGAATAAAATTTGCACAGCTGCTTTGGTGTCTTGAAGTCAAGATTTAGATGCAGTGATAATCCAAGCACTACATCCTTGTGCTGGGCAGAGTGTGGGCAAGTGCCAGATCCTTATCTGCATTCTGCATAATTTTTTTTTTAACCAAATAATGCAAAGTGGCAGCTTTTAAATGAAGTATTTAATGAATATTAGTATTAATATCATTCAAAACTGTTGTAGTAATGTTGCAAAATTTGCAACATTACCTGAATTTCAAGATTACGTGAACTTATGCATTTGTCTTCATAAATGTTGGTACCCAAAAATACGTTATTTTATGTTTTATATTAGTCTGAAGTTTGCTGCATTGAGACTTCTGCAGATTAAGATGGTCTATTTAACCTCCTGATTTACGAATGCCATGCCTTCCCGAAAAACTATTTGTAAAAGTGAAAATTCTTAAATTGGGAACCCTTGGATCCAAGATAAAGGTATAATGGGAGAAAGGGTTCCAGTTAATAAAACACAGAATAAATAACAGAAGAAATTGCCCAGTCTGTTACTGATAATTTCACCAAGGAGGAGGAAAATGAAGATACCAGAAAAATTGCATGATAACTGAGATAACCATAAGATTTTTGTAACATATGTCTTAAAAACACTTAGTAAACAAGCTTAAACTATCTGTGGGGGGGGGGGAACCTTTCCATATCGCCTGTCCATTCTATGCAATACTTCTTAGTTCTTCCTTGAATTTATTCAACTATTCACTTCTGTACATTTGTCCTCAACCCTCCTTCCTCAGTTTGAATTTATGTCCCCTCGTGTGTAGTCTCAGCAAGAGGAAGCATCCCATCAGCACTGAGCTTGCTCAGTCCATTCAAAGCCTTAAACACCTCAATCAGATCACCTTGTTAGTGCCTTATATTCAGACACTGCAATTTTCAGAATTGAAGCCTTTCTTGAAAAGACCACCTTTTCATTCCCTTCACTAATCTTGCAACTCTTCTCTGCATCTATTGCAGCAGCTCTACATCCTTCCTAAAATGATGCCTCCAAACTTGCATGCAGTATTCAAGTTGTGACCTAACCACAATGTTGTACAATGAGATAATGACCTTTTTTTCCCTGCTAGCAAAGTTCCCATATATCATGGACTGGACTGGACTGAACTGTCCTGTCCTGTTAGCCTGTTTTCACTTCTCAGTGAACCTCATAGATGACTGCACAGTTACCTACAGGTCTTTTTTCATTTTCCACTACCCTGAGTGTAGTACCACACAGTTGGTAAATTACTCTGGGATTACTGCTGCCTATAAAGAACATTTTCAATTTCATTTTATTGTGACAACAAAAATTATATGACATAAGAACTAAATATAAAATTTCATCAAATTGTGCAGTACTTTGACAAATACAATGTTAAACTTCAGTTACCATTTCTTAACCATCTACATATGTCATGGGTTTAAAAACAATTATTCTGAATGATAACTTATGTAAATTATTGCTTTCCCATTAGGAAATTTTAACCATTTAATTAAAAATGTTGTCCGTTCTTTCCATTGCTACCAAGTTTGTCTTTTCCCTCTTTTTCAATTGTCTCCTTTTTTTTTAAAAAATTAAAATAAATGCTCATTTAGTAATATCATTTTAGTAGAAATTTATAATCCATTGCATTATTTTATAATAACATGGGTGCTGCATTCCTTAATTGTGGACTAGACAATTTTTATTTTGCCTTGTGTTTTAAGTACGTACTAGTATTTGGTGGTTACTTCCTATTCTCTTCAAGTAATTTCTAACTGTAGTAGTAGTAATAGTGGCATGTGATGGAAGAAAGCAAGCATACGAGCTTATGTAGCATCAGCCAAAAAAAAAAAAAAAAATTTACTTGACAGTTCCCTTTAAATGTCTGTCCAGTCCTCCTTAAATTTATTTAACCTATCAACTTCCACGACACGACAGATGGAAGTTTTCCAGCAATTAACCACCCACTGGCTAAAGGCAAATTTCCACGTATCTATTCTATCTCTGCCTTTCCTCAATTTGAATTTATGCCCCCTTAGGTTTGTAATCTAAAGAAGTAGAAGAATCCCATCAGAATTCAGCATGCTCAACCCATTCAAGGCCTTATAGACCTCAGTCAGATCACCTCGCAGGTGCCTAGTCTCCAGCTGCTGCAATTTGCAGAACTTAGCCTCTCTTGGTAAGAGAATCCCTTCATTCCCCTTGCCAATCTTGTTGTTGTCCTTCTCTGTACACACTCAAGCAAATCTACATCCTTCCTAAAATGAGGCCTCTAGACCTGTACACAGTACTCAAGGCATGGCCTTACCATTGCCTTATACAGAGGGACAATCACCTCCTTTTCCCTGCTAGCAAAATTCCTGTATATCATTGACAAAACCCCATGAACTGCTCTGGCAGCCTGTCTGCACTGCTCAGAAAACTTCATATCTGACTCACAAATACTCCCAGGTCTTTTTCATTTTCTACCACCTTAAGTGTAGTACCACACAGTTGGTATGTTCCTCTGGGGTTACTTCTACCCATATACAGTACTTTGCATTTGTCAATGTTAAATTTCAGTTGCCACTTCTCAGCCCATCTTCCCAAATTTTCTAGATCCTGTTGCAGTAGCACACTGCCATTACTGTCATTAACAACCCTGCCAACCTTTGTATCATCTGCAAACTTCGGTTTTGCTAAGGGTTTGCTTATTTCCTTTGCTGCCTCCTTTATTGATGAAGGTATATCATGCTGATATACCTTCATCAATATCATTGATAAATATACAAAACAACAGTGGACCCAACACCGAACTCTGTGGTACTCCACTAATAAAATTAGTCCACGAAGAGCAGTGCCCATTGATTACCGCCCTCTGTCTTCTCCCACTCAACCATCCTTTTATCCATTGTAGAAACTTACCCTTAATGCCATTCTGCTACAATTTGTACAGTAGTCTTCCATGTGCAACAGTGTCAAAAGCTTTCCTGAAATCCAAATATATGATATCAAAATTATTTTTTGCTTTCAGTTCCTTTGTAACCACATCATAATATCCAATCAAATTTGTCAGACAAGACTTTCCCTTAACAAATCCATGCTGTCTGAATTATTGCTGCAGTCTTGTCTAGATGATCCTGCAATGCATCTTTAACCAGTGACTCCATTATTTTACCTGGAACAGAAGTTAAACTAACTGGTTTGTAATTACTTGTCATCCTTCGATCCCCCTTTGTGAATTGGGGATACATTTTTGCACATCTCCAGTCTGTGGGGACTTCCCCTGAGTCCAAGGATGCTCTCATAATTATGGCTAAGGGTTTGCTTACTTCCTTTGCTGTCTCCTTTAATATAACTGGATAGATCCCATCCACCCCAGATGCCTTTCTTATGTTTAACTTCAACAATTTCTCCTCCACTTTGCACTCAGTTATTATAAAATCATTAAGCACCCTGCTACAATTTGATAACCTTCTGGCATTTTCAATCCTTAATAACTCCTTGTGTGAATGTACAAATTAGTGTTCCTTGATTTTAATTCAGGTTGGGCTGTCAAATGCAAACCACTGAGGAACCACGTTCTGCCTATAGGCTGCATCTTGGGTACGTTATTTAGGTACTGGAGGTCTCACTTTAAGAAGGATGTAGATCTGCTGGAATGGGTGCAGAGAAGAGTAACCAGACTAGGTCCTTGAGGTTGTCACAGAAATTCTCTCACGTATGCCAGATAAGCTGTACTTACTATTTGGGAGTCTAAAATGCTGATGGAACTGATATTCGGGTGACACTCAGTTCAAGTGGACCCAATTTCGGTGAAGTCTGGACGGTCTGTGACAGCCAAATCCTCTGCTTGCACCTTCACGATGGTGAGACTGTTAGTAATCCTGGGTATAACCTCCATGCTCAAGCACATGGTGGGTGACCACCCAGGTGTGAACCAACATTAGCAGGAGTCGAGGTGTGGCACCCACACCACATGGAAGAATGCCGCCCCTCTGTCTTACCAGGCAGTACTAGGTGGTAGATGACTCATCAACCGGTGCAATACCACCACTTTGCTTATTGGAGGCTTGAAATGATGGAACCCATGTTTAGTCTCTAGAGCTAAGTTCTGGTCAACATAAGTTCCTTCTACATCTCTTCCATCATGCAGTATGATTGATGACTTTTGAGGTTATGATGAACATCGTGGCGAGATCCAATCTTCCTTACATTTCGAGGGTACAGCTCTAAAACGGTGTTTGCAGGCCGACCACTAGATAGTACACTGGACGGAACCTATTGGTAACTCTCTAGGAGGCTTCCAGATCAGCTAGTGTATAACCTTGCTACCTCTACTCTGCCAGAGAGTCTGAGTAGTGTGTATGTGGGGGGCATTGTCGAGGCCACGTTATGTCAAGGATCTGGATATATTCTTACCACCTGTATGCCGTATCCAAAAATTTCATTACTTCATGCAGCATGTCCCACTCACTTTTTCTTACTATTGAATACACCATGAATTGTCAAACTAATCGAGTTAGCTTATCTGCGAAAAGATCTACACCTCCCAAACACTTCCTAATTCATTTTGCAAATATACGTGGTCTGAATTCTAATCTCAACGATGTCCATTTCCACTTGCAGTTTGCCAAACCCCATGTACTTTTTCTGACAGAATATCAGTTATCAGTTGATTCATCTCAGTTGCCCAAATTATTCGCTGTATGATTCCTTTCACCTCAAAGGTGGTACTTGTGCATATGTCTGATCCGATATTCCCTGTCAGTGACTTGGTAATATGGAATCTCCTCTTTTCGATCTTGTCTGGCTTAAAATCTCTCTACCTCATTGTGTCAAATTCATCTGTTGTCTCCTCCAACTCCACTAATCACTTGGAGCTCTTTGATTTCCTCTCTTTGCAAATTGATTTTCTCAAGTCCAACTTTCCTAACAGTGAGGTAATTTTCCTTGGTGATTTTAATTTTCACAACTCCAGCTGGCTTCGATTTTCTAGTCACACCGACCCAGCTGGTGGAGATGCTGAGACTTTTGCAATTACTAATGACCTTGCACAGATTGTTCGTTTACCTACAAGAATAATGGACAATCCTATCATACAGCCAACACACTTGATCTTTTTCTCACAAACAACCCTTCTAAGTACACAGTCAAAGTGAGAGTTCCTTTAGGCACTTCAGATCACAACTTTGTGATTTTCTCTTCTCCAGTGGAGCCTTTATCTCATGGATATTCCCAACCTTGTGTTGTTTGGCATTACAAGAATGCAAACTGGGATGACCTGCAAGATTTATTTTCCTTGGTCGGATTACTGTTTTAAAACTTCTGATGTCAATATTTGCTCAGATCGTGTCAGTGAAATTATTCTTGTAGGAATGGAATCCTTTATCCCACACTCCACTTTAAAATCTCATCCTTTATCTAAACCTTGGTTTTTCAATAAATGTGCTAAGACTGTTCAAGAGAAGAACGTTGCATATCGTAATTGGCTTGTTTCTAATTCTTTAGTTTCATTTTCTGCCTACACCAAAGCTCGCAACAATTGTAAAGCAGTTATTAATCAGTCCAAACTAGAGTTTTAACAGGCTAAGAGTAGAAAACTTGTTTCTTGCCCTAATGGTAGCCGAGCATTCTGGTCTCTTGAGAAAGCTATTGGCCGCAACTTTTTCCCATCTCTGCTCCCACCTCTGTTCAAACTAGTTGGTTCTGTTGTCACTTCAGCCAAGGATAAAGCTGACCTGCTAGCATCCCATTTTTCTTCGAACTCATGTATTAATGATCTTGGTAAAACACTTCCCACCATTCCCAACACACTCAATTCAATGCCTCCTGTGGTCTTCCGTCAAAAGGATATCAGAAGGATTTTGATGAATCATCATGCTAAGAAAGCTCCAGGTCCCAATGGTATTTCTCCACTTGTTCTCAAAAACCTGTGCTGAAATTACTCCTGCTCTTTGCTGCCTTTTTTCACTCTCTTATTCCAAAGCTGTTTTTCTTTCTGCTTGGAAATTTGCTTGTATCCAGCCAGTTCCTATAAAGGGTGACAAATCCCTCCCATCCAATTATCGTCCCATTGCAGTTACTTCTACTCTTTCTAAAGTAATGGAGAAATCAATTAACCGCCAACTCTTAAACTACCTAGAAACCTTCTGTCTGATCAACAATTGCCAGTATGGATTCCGTAAGTGTCGATTCACTCGTGATATTCTGCCTTATGTTACCCATTTATGGACTAATTCAATGTAAAAGTTCGGTGAAACACAAGCAGTTGCTCTTGACATATTAAAGGTTTTCGATCATGTTTGGCATAAAGGTCTTCTAAACAAGCTTCCATCTTATGGTTTGCCAACTGTTTTTAGTACTTGGTTATCCAGTTTTCTCTCTGAATGTTGCTGAGGATGATGGTAGATGGCTCTCTGTTTTCTAACTTCTCCATTAATGCCAGTGGCCCCTAAGGTTCAGTTCTTTCCCCCCACTCTTTTCCTCTTGTATATTAATGACCTTCCATTGACTGGAAATCCTATCCATAGTTTTGCTGATGATAGCACATTGCATTCCACTTTCCATTTTGAGAAAGCTTGTTCTGCTCAATCAGCTTCAACTTCTCGAATATCTGCTACCAATTCCTTAAATGCCGATCCCCAGGTAATTATCCAGTAGGGCAAAGACAACTTAGTTGATTTCAATCCTTTTAAAACTCAGTCTTGTCTTATATCTCGCAAAAAGGATTCTTCTTTGGTGACACTCCGATTTCTAGGAAAACTGATATCTCTTTTGGGGATTACCCCTGACTTCTAATCTCTCTTGACACAAGCATATTACAAATATTGCTTCCTCTGCATCTAAAAAACTTGGTTTTCTCTTTTGTGCTCGGCGTTACTTTTCTTCCAAACAGCTGTTCATTCTTTACAAATCGCAAATCCGCCCTACCAGGGAATATTGTTCCCACATCTGGGGTGATGCCCCCAAAACCTCTCTCAGGCTTGTTGATATCATTCAGAAGAGTGCAGTTAGGTTAATTAATGATTCATCTCTAACAGAGTTTCTCCACTCGCTGTCTCATAAACATACTGTTTCTGCTGCATGCCGCTTCTACAAATATTTCCATGGGCACTGTTCTTCTGAATTGGCTTCTATAATTCCCACTCTCTCTTTCAAAACAGTCCGAATACATGCCACCACCAGCCAACATCCATTTACTGTCCAACTTCAAACTCACAGAACTAACTTTTGATCTTCCTCATGTATTCATTCAACTGCCATTTTCTGGAACAACCTTCCTTCATATGTATTTCCTGAAAATTACAGTCTACAGAAGTTCAAGTCCAATGTCAACAAATATCTTTTGTTTTCTCAACCTCCAACCCAAGCATGGTACTAAGTACTATAGGTTCTAATACCTGTCGTTTGAGGTTTACATAAAAAAAAAAAAAAAAAAAAGGCTGGTGAAGGGAACAAAGGGGTGCTGTTACTTAGAAAGGCTTCGGTTCTGCAAATCAGTTCTTCAGTTCTGCAAATACAGCATCTCGAAATTTAGAGAAGAATTTGAGGTGAAGAGTTTGAGGTGTTTAAAGCTTTGAATGAATTGAGTAAGCTGAATGTTAATGGCATTCTTCCACTTGCTGAGAGTTCACATATGTGAAAGCATGAATTCAACTTGTGGAAGTTTGCCTTTATGTTGAATGAATTCAAGAAAGAATTAGACAAATTGTTGTAGGGTATGGGTGGGTGAAGTGTAGCGGTTTTTTTTTTTTTTTTTTGGCTGATGCTATATAATCTTGCTTTCTTGCATCATTTGCCATTGCTACTACTGTAGTACCTGCTTATAGGCTACATTACTTACAAAATATATTCTCCAATATACAGATACAAATAACTGTCCATTCAGAGGCATACAAATAAGAATTAAACTCTTAAAGTTAAAAAAAAACCACAATCTATATAATAATTTGCTTATGTCCCACTGTCTTGAATGTTCTTTGAAATTGAATAACTCAAAGACAAACTTTTGACTTTATTCCTTTTGCATAAGTTTTTATTTAGCAATAAAATTGAGGAGAGGGGGAGTTTCCAGAAAATTTTCCAACTGATTTTCAGATCCTGTGAATTGATATAGCTCCAGTGAAACTAACTTGCCACTTAATTTGAAGAGAAGACAATTTCTTAGCTTTTGTCATTACAATCAACAAATCTCAGGGTGAGATTTTCAACAAAGTGTTTTGCTCACGGACAGAGCAGTTTCCATATTTTTTTGTTAATTTTTGTGCAACAATTTTAATTTGTAAAGGACAATATAGTCGTGCATATAAAAAAGATCAAATTGCATTTTTACCAGAGTTCACCCCACTGATACTTTAGCTAGCAGCAAAGGGAGCAGAATAAAAGGTTTTATTAATTCACTCTTTACTTCTCTGAAAGTTTTGTTGAAATATTTGTCATGGGTACTCTAGTTTAAATTTAATATATTATAATATTATATCAGGATTTGAAAAATTTCATGAATTTGCTTCAGACAAAAAGTTATATCATATGCAATCAATTAGAAAACATTATTTAGTTAAGCACTTTTTGTGAAGTGTTGCAACAAAGAATTTGTGCCTTTTTTTTAAAAGAGAAGACAAGTGTTAGCACATTTTGGGAATACTCTTATTGGCCACACAGAACCAGCTGGAGCACTGCATATAGTTTGCAGTCTGCAACAGTTGGATATCCCTGTTTTAATTCATTTGCAATGAAAACAGAAAACAAAGCTTGTTATTTTTATTATTACAAATTTGTTTTTGTTCATCTGTGACAGTTAAGTGTCAGCAATATAGCTTAGTATGATCTGCCATCAAGAAACATTGTTTCTAAATCTTACACTTTTTTCTGAATTTTCTAAATTATATTCTTAGCATAGATGTTAAAATGCCCACCAAGGATTGGCCAATAAGCCTTGAAATGGTGCCATCTGGGTGGTGGTATCCTCTGGGAATAAGTAACAATAGTCTTCTCCATTGGTGAAGCGTTACTTATTCGAGGTAGTGCAATAACCCATTTGAAGATCACCCTGTAAAATCACGCTTTACAGGGTGATCTTCAAATGGGTTAATTAATAGCAGCAATTACACAAGTTGTAACTTCCACAAGACAGTTGCATATACAAAAGTACCTATTAAAATATGCAGATTCCTAATTTAACAACTCGTAGTGACCTTTGGCTAAAAAAAATAATAATAAATTTAATACATTCTTTAAAATTAATTTTGAGTTTACAATGTATGCTGTGGTTCTAACCCTGAATATTCAATGAATTGTGTAACACTTGTCATGAATGACGTAATACTCCCTGATAGTATTAATGTCTAAATGCCGTGGCTTGATTGGTTCAAGCATGTGGCTGCTTATAATTAAATCACTATGCTATTATTAATGTAGTTTTATGAATTTCAAAAGTCTATAAATGAATTATTTATTACAAAATTATTTTTAATTAACAGGATAGAATGGATAAAGAAGATACAGTTTTTATTAAGGTGCTGTTTTTTGCTAAAGCCAAAGAACTGACTGGAAAATCTGAACTTCCAATGCGTATGATTGCAAAACCAATAACAACAAAACTTCTGAAAGAAACCTTATTACATTCCTTTGAGGGATTACAAGGATTACAAAATAACATAATGCTGGCTCTCAATGAGGAATATATTGATGATGACAATATATTATGCTTGAAGAATGGCGATGAAGTAGCAGTAATACCTCCATTAAGTGGAGGATGATAAATATTTTTGACACTCATTTCACCTTACATGATATTACTTTTAAAATGTTATTTGTATATATTGGAACCATTGGCAGCTCACTGTTCTGATAAAGTGTTATGATTTATGATAGGCATTAAAATTCTTTTTATATATACATATTAATTTAACTTGCTACTAAAAAAAAAGATGAATTTTGTCTACCAATTTTTTTAAATTTTATATATATGACCTTTCTCTCTACAAATTTTCTTTCAGTTTACTAGTAAAGGTTGGCATTGTTAGCATCCTTTTTTTTTAACAGAAAAGCATTATTGAGGCATTCAGGTTTTATAATTTTGTTTTGTATTATTTAACAAAATACAAAGAAAATGCCACTGATTAAGGCCAACTTATTGTGAATTGTATGTAAAAAAATTTTAAGCCAAAGATACTATGTTTTGTAAAATTGTATGAATAATAGTCTACTACATGATTTTTGTAATATCCTGTTAATAAGCACATATAACTGTCTTCGTTAAATGTTTATAAAATTATAAAAATTTGAGTTTAGTATGAGTGGAAATTTGTTAATTGAATACATTTCTGCAGCAGTTGACCCCAGAAGGAAGTTTGTAAATACTAATCAATTGGAATAATCACACTGATTGTTTTGCATTGTTTCATCTGCATGACCTACAAACTCAGGATATATGTTCAATATGAGAAAATGTTACAGATTAGGGATGGACAAAATGGCTGATTCCACCTAGTCAAGTGATTTGAGTCAAGTCACTTAGAAATAACTCAGTAAAAATAGCTAGTGAAATTTAACTAAATTAGATTCATGGCATTGAATGGTTAAGAGATTCGATACCTTGTCTATTGGCAGTTTTTCACACAGTAGCGGGGTTAGTTGGTCTGGTGAGCACTGAATGGGTTTTTTTTTTAGGAAAACTAACTATAGAAAATATGCTATTTACAGGGTTTCTCTCTCCCTCCCTGGCAAGAAAGTGAAAACAAGTGGAAATCAGCACAATGGTGATGATTGCAGCCACAGTGCCAAAACTAGATTCCAGGCACCCGCACCAGATTGCAAAATGGTCCTTGTGATCTTTGACAACTACTAAACCAAATTAACCAACCACTGGGCCTTGGGCTTTCTTCTATTGGCAAATGCGGTGTAGCAGTTTTGCTACAGCATTGCTGTGACAGTGATCCCTTTCCCTTATGCCCAAAGCTTGGGATAGTGTTCTATTTATTTTATTTTCCAACATCAGATTCAGTGCCAAGACAATTTGTATTGTGAAGTTAGTGCTTGGACTTGATTAGAACAATAGTTCAGTGTCCTTTTTAAAATTCAGCTTAAGGTTGTTAATTGTTACATTTCTTGCCAGAGAGGTATTCCAGAAGATTACGATAGACATCATCCATTAACTAGCTGATAAACAATGTTATTTTTGTTTCCAAATATTGATTTATTGGTTGATATTTTCCAGTTCAATTACTGTGCAAAGTAAATAATGGCCTATATAACCCTGGCTCTGGTGAGGTGCCATCCACACCAACTCAGACAATAATAATGAAAATCAAGATTACAACGTAATTTTAGGGCTAGAGCGACAGTTTACAAAAGAAGTTAACTTACGTACAAGTTAGTGCAATAGCATCATTTCTGTACATAGCCAACTACTTAAGTAGTTACTAATTGGCATCATTTAAGTATATCTCATATTGTGAATATTGTATGTAAATAAAAATCAAATGGTAAAAGTAATAGCATCCTTGACTGAATAAATATTCAGGCAGTTGACTGCAGAAGAGCAACAATCACAAAAGAAAGTAAATATGAAATTATATCATACCTTTTTGTGTTTTTTATAAAAACTACTCCATTATTATTATTAAACGAAAAGACCTGTAAAAGTTCTCCCGCAAAGAAAAAAAATAATTAATTTCAATGTACAGTATAACCAAAGCGGGAACATTTAAGCATAATATCAAGAAATATATCTGACTGCTTTGGTACAAAATTTTCATCATTAAACTTGAAGTTCAAGGAATCACTTCTTGAAGAACAGTTCTCTAATTCATATTGTTCTAATTTACTTCTAGGCCTTTTAGACCTCTGTTCACCTCTAAGAATGTCTAGGCACATTCATTCTCAACAGAATGAAATACAACTGCCATACCTTTACCCCAGCTCTTCTGGACACTTCAACAGAGTAAAGAAAAGTTTTGAAGTTGCAATTTTGGAGACTCGCCATATAGCGAAAAAGATAAATGATTTTTGTGGATTAAGGCAAAAGGCTACCAAAGAAAAACACGACCTCTTGATTCTAATGTGCTGTGTTAAAAAAATTGAGTTAATTAGGGAGTATTAATAAAAAAGTCACACTAAAGCCATCTGGAATATTCATTCATCTGCCCAATTGTATTATGCTCATGAATTGCGTGTGTTCTCTGCCATTGGTTTGCTGGATGATAAAAAACGAATTTCCAGGTGAAAAATCTGTCATCTAAGCCTGAGACTGACTAACTCAGCTATGGGAGGTAGAAACCCATAAAAGTTAGTGTCATTGACTGGAATTGGACCCAGATCGTTTTACTCGGTATAGGAAGAATGGTGACGATACCACTGTGCACCAGTATAACCAAAGCGGGAACTTGTGTTTTGCAAAAAGAATTGGCTATTTCCCAGAAGATAATAGGTAGCAATGATAACTATGAAAGGGAAAGGGTATCAGTTGGCACAAGTGTCAATGTATTGTTTTCGCCCCTCTAATAGTTTTGCATGCAATTCTGGCTGCATGTAAAAAAATGTTGCCCGTGGTAGGTAAATACGTCCAATATTGAATCCTGTCAATGACCATGAATTTTGATGCCCCTTTTTTTTCACAAGGTGGCTGAGTTAGTCTCAGGGAAGTGTGTATGGTCCCCCCCCCCCAGACAGAAAGGGTTTTTTCCGAAACAAACCACTGGAGAGTACACACAATCAAGTGATGCCTCATTGCCTTAGTTATTTTGGCTCTTACCACTGTGGGGTTAAAGCTGGTCTCCACTTTCCAGAGCAGACCAGATTTAACCCCATGGAATAATGCTAATTTAATTAGAGTTAAAGCTCTATGTATGCATATATGATGGTCAGTGAAATTGATCACCAATAACGACAGTTATTTTTGGATGATGACTAAGTTATAGTTTAGCGCAAAAAAAGATCAAATGATAAACTCTAATGGCACATTTCCACACATCTATTCTACAACTGTCCTTCCTCAATTTGAAGCTGTGCCCCCTCAGGTTTTTAATCTGAGCAAGAGGAAGAATCCCATCAGCATTCAGCTTGCTCAACCCGTTCAAGGCTTTATACACCTCAATCATATCAACTCGCAGGTGCCTACTCTCCAGGCACTGCAATTTGCAGAACTTAAGCCTTTCTTGGTAAGAGCATCCCTTTGTTCCCCTCACCAATCTTGTTGCCCTTCTTTGTACTCGTTCTAGCAACTCTACATCCTTCCTAAAATGAGGCCTCCAGACCTGTACACAGTACTCTAGGTGTGGCCTGACTATTGCCTTGTATAATGGGATAATCACCTCCCTGTCCCTGCTAGCAAAATTCCTATATATTATATCATTGACAAGACTCCATGACCTACCCTGGCAGTCCCTCTGCACTGCTCAGCAAACTTCATATTTGACTGCACAATTACCCCCAGGTCTTTTCCACTTTCCTAAGTTTTGCATCAAATGTTACGTTTCTATGGTTATTGCTACCCATATGCAGTACTTTGCATTTGTCAAGGTTAAACTTCAGTTGCCACTTTTCAGCCTATTTGCAAAACTTATCTAGGTCCAGTTGGAGTAGCATACTGTCTGCTGTCGTTAACAACCCTGCCAACCTTTGTATTGTCTGCAAACTTGGACATTAAACCTGATATACCTTCATCAGTATCATTGATAAATATACAAAATCACAATGGGCTCAACACTGAACCCTGGGGAACTCCACTAATAACATTTGTCCATAATGAGCACTGTCCATTGATTACCACTCTCTGTCGTCTGGCCGACCGGGCTAGCCGAGTGGGTAAAGTACCTGCCCGGCACCCCAAAGGTCGCGGGTTCGATTCCCGCCTCGGGCTTGGATCAAAGTACTGCAAAAACCTTGGGAAGTGCAATATGGCCACAGAAGCCGATGCGCCAACAACTACCAAATCAAAAAAAAAAAAAAAAAAAAATCTCTGTCGTCTCCCACTCAACCATCCCTTTCCTTTATCCACTGTAGCAACTTACCCTTAATGCCATACCTCTCCAATTTGTACAGCAGTCTTCCATGTGCAACAGAAAAGCTTTCCTGAAATCCAAGTATATGATATCAAAATTATTTTTGGCATTCAGTTCCTTTGTGACCACATCATAGTATCCAATCAAACTGGTCAGACAAGACCAGTTTCACAAGACCTCTTACAAACCCATGCTGTGTCTTAACTATTACTGATGACTTGACTAGATGATCCTACAGTGCTTCTTTAACCAGCGATTCCATTATTTCCCCAGGAACACAAGTTAAACTAACAGGTCTATAGTTACCTGTGTCACCTTTTGAACCCCCTTTGTGAATTGGTGATACACTTGCACCCCCTCCAGTCCATGGGGACCTCCCCTGATTCCAAGGAAGCTCTCATTTAAATGGCTGATGGTTTGCTTACTTCCTTTGCTGTCTCCTTTAATATAACTGGATAGATCCACCCCAGGTGCCTTCCTTATGTTTAACAATTTCTCCTCCACTTTGCCCTCAGTTATTACAAAATCACTTAGCTCCCTGTTAGCGGTTGATAAATTTCTGACACTCCTCATTGAATGACTCCTTGTGTGAATGTAGATGCAAAATACTCATTCCGTTTATCAGCTACCCGAGCATGATCATTAAGTCAATCAATCTATGTTAAGTAGTCCAATCTGATTCATCCCTTTCCTTCTAGAGTTTACATAAGTAAAGAACTCTTTGCATCCATTGCCAAGGACTTCTCGTAATCTGCCTTCGCCTGCCTAATCTCCTTTGTGATTTGATTACAGACTAGTTTATATCTGCCATAGGCTTCTGTGTCACCTGATACTTTATATGCATCCCATACATTTTTCTTCTCTGCAACATTTACCCCCAGGGGCTCACATCTGGTGAGTATGGGCTTGGCACACCCAGGGTCCTGAGCTGGATATCATCATTCTTCTCTTTTTTGGTGATTCCTCTCTACTTCTGTCTCTCTCTTTCTCTTTTTCAGGGTAACTGGGGAATTTTTTTTGGCTGGTGCAGCATAACCCTCAGGCTTCCTTGCACCATATGGCTAATAATAATAATAATAATAATCTTTATTTCATCTAACATCCATTTAGGCCTAAACCTTGAACAGTAGTTCTTAGTTGGAATGAAAAGCCTACTAGCCTCCAAAATGAAGTCCCTGAAGGCTTCCCATTTAGAATTCAATGTTGGTAGCATCAGTTGATCTCACTGTGCAGAATTTAAACTGTCTGAGACCCCTGTAGTCACCTTTATGAAAACAAAAGCCCTTCCCTTTAGCCTCGAAGGTAGTTACATCTTTAAGTAATTCCCACATCGGTACATTGTGATTACTGTCACCCAGAGGTTCCTTTATCTACAAATTCTTAATGCATGAATAATCACTGCCAATAAGCAGATCAAGAGTATTACTCCCTCTAGTTGTTTCTCAAACATTTTGCTGTAGAAAACAGTTATCCAATAAATCCACAAAAGTCTTCTAGTGGGCAAGTGACCAACCCACAAGTTACAGACAATATCTGGAAAGTTAAAATCCTCCATTATAAGACATTCTGATTTATTGGCCCACTCTATTTCTCTGCACAATTGCTCATTTATTTCCATTAATGTCACATCAAACAGACTCAACATTGCATTGTCCACCAACATCAATTGGATGCACTTAGATTTTGTTTCTTAACTAACAGCATAACCTGTCCTGTCTATCCTACTGTACACATTGTACTCCCCAAATTCCAATTCTGCACTGCTTATGTCTGACACCACGTCTCTGATATCCCAACAATATCTGCCTTTGATGTCTTGACTAGCACTTGAAGCTCATCAAATTTATTAACTATACTCCTAGCATTGGTGTACATGCAAGTATACATGCACCTGTTTCTACTCTTGGTTACCCTAACAAAGCCCATGTATTTATTTGCCCCAGCAGTCCTGGAAATCTCCATTGCCTTGCTTTCCAGGCTGCTGCTCATTCTAATAGAAACAGTGCAAGAATTACTTTTACCTCTGCCTGAGGCCACTGTTAACCTTTCAGTCTGTGTATCCCCCCCCTCCCCAAGCTAGCAGTTTTCCGACCCACCCAACACTGCCTCGATAGCATCAGCAAATATATAATTGCCACAGGAACTAGTAGTTGTCGGTGACTATTGTCAGGGAAATGGGGAATATGGTGTGTAAAAAGGATAGGTGGAACAGGACCAGGGTATGTCTGCCAGGGGCAAAGGTTGATGTTCTAGAGCAGATATCTTTTAAGGGCACAAAAGGTGACAATGTACACTTTGGCACTGATATTAAGAGTAGAAGACCGGCGGAATTACTTAACAAGTACAGGTCACTGTTGAAAAAAAGCCGTGAATTAGGGTTGAATTTGAAAGTAGGAGGAAGTATATGACAGCCTTGTCTATCAATTCTGCTCTGGAAAGATTGTGCAAGGCTCAAGGGGTAGAATTTTTTCAGCCTGGTCTGTACTTGTTAACAGGAGAGACTGCTTCTACAGGGATGGGATACACTTAAATAGAAAGGGTGCAAGAATATTTGTTGATGCTATCGAGGCAGTGTTAGGTGGGTCGGAAAACTGCTAGCTTGGGGGGATTTTTTTTTTTTTTTTTTTTATTTGGTAGTTGTTGGCGCATCGGCTTCTGTGGCCATATTGCACCTCCCAAGGTTTTTGCAGTACTTTGATCCAAGCCCGAGGCGGGAATCGAACCCGCGACCTTTGGGTTGCCGGGCAGGTACTTTACCCACTCGGCTAGCCCGGTCGGCTCTTGGGGGGATACAAGGACTAATAGATTAACGGTAGCCACTGGCAGCGGTGAAAGTGATTCTTGCACTGCTTCTGATGCCTGGAAACAAGATGCAGGATATTTCAAAGACTGATGGGAGTCATTGTGGTACAAGTAAACACGTGGGTTGTGTTAGGGTAGCTAAGAAAAAGAACAGGTGTGTGTATACTTGCGTGTACACCAATGCTAGGAAGTTTATTAAATGAATTTGAGGTATTGCTCAAAGCATCAAAGGTGGATATTGTTAGGATATCAGGGATGTGGTGTCACACAGATATAAGGAATGCAGAACTGGAATTTGGGGAGTACAACGTCTACAGAAAGGATAGGAAGGGAGGAGGGGTTATGCTATTAGTTAAGAAACACATAAAATATCCAAGGAAGTGAAACCAGTCGACATCGCTGGACAGTGCAGTGTCGAGTCAGTTTGGTGTGACAAGCATTGGGAGATCAAAATTGAGAGTAGGAGTGTGCTATAGGCCTAATGACTCTGATGAGTATAATAAGAAACTGTACAGGGAAATAGAGTGGGCCAGTAAATCAGAGAGTCTTATAATGGGGGATTTTAATTTCCCAGATATTGACTGGAATTTGTGGGTTGGTCACTCACACATTAGCATGGCTTTTGTGGATTTATTGCATGATTGTTTTCTACATCAGCATGTTTGGGAGGCAACTAGAGGGAGAAATGCTCTTGATTATCAGTAGTGTTTCTTCATGCATTAAGAATCTGCAGATAGAGGTACCACTAGGTGACAGTGATCACAGTGTGCTGAAGTGGGATTTACTCAGAGGTAACTACCGTCAAATGGAAGGGTTATTGCTTTCGTAAAGGCGACTACGATGGTCTGAGATGGTATTTAAATTCTATACTGTGGGACCAACTGAAGATGTTACCAACAGCAAATTCAAAATGGGAAGCATTCAAAGAACTTACCTTGGAAGCTACTAGGTTTTACATACCAACTAAGAAATATTGTTCAAGGTTTAGGCCTAAATGGATGTCAGATGAACTAATAAGACATATGGCAGAGAAGAAATATGCATGGGATACACATAAATTAACACGTGACACAGAAGCCTATGATATAAGTTGATCTGTAACCAAGTTAGAAAGGAGGTTAGGCAGGCGAAGGCAGATTACAAGAAACCTTTGGCAAGGGATGCAAAGAAAAACAGCAAAGAGTTCTTTACTTATGTAGAAGGAAGGGGATGAATCAGATGATCCTGCTCAGGTAGCTAACAAACAATGAATATTTTGCATCGACATTCACACATGAGGTGTTATTCAGCGAGGGGAATGCCAGAGGTGTATTTAACTCTGGCAGTAAGCTAGATAATCTTGTAATAACAGAGTAAAGTGGAGGAGAAATTGTAGAAGATAAACAAAAGAAAGGCACCTGGGGTGGATGGGATCTTTCCAGTTATATTAAAGGAAGTAAGCAAACCCTTATCCATAGTTGTGAGAGCTTCCTTGGACTCTGGGGAGGTACCCATAGATTGTAGATGTGCAAATGTGACCCCAAGGAGGATCAAAGGCCGACACAAGTAATTATAGACCTGTGAGTTTAACTTCTGTTCCAGGAAAATTAATGGAGGCACTGGTTGAAGAAGCACTGCAGAATCATCAAGACAAGACTTCAGTTATAGCTCGGAGAGAGCATGGTTTTGTTAAGGGGAAGTCTTGCCTGACCAATTTGTTTGGATACTATGATGCAGTTACAAAAGAACTGGATGCAGGGAATAACTTTGATATTATATACTTGGATCTTAGAAAGGCTTTTGATACTGTTGTACATGGAAGACTGCTGCACAAATTGGAGCAGTGTGGCATTGAAGGCAAATTGCTGCTATGGATAAAGGGGTGGTTGAGGGTGAGAAGACAGAGTGGTAATCAATGGACACTGCTCATTGTGGAATAATGTAATTAGTGGAGTCCCTCACGGTTCAGTGTTGGGTCCCTTATTGTTTTCTGTATTTATAAATAATGATGATCGTATATCATCAAACTTAATGTCCAAGGTTGGCATGGTTGTTAAGGACACTACTGATGCTATGTTGCTGCAACAGGATCTGGAAAGGTTGAGCAGATGGGCTGAGAGGTGGCAAATGAAGTTTAACATTGACAAATGTTAAGTACTACATATGGGAAACAGCAACCGCAGAGCAACGTATCGGTGTGGTACTACACTGACAGTGATAGAGAATGAAAAGGACGGGGCAATTGTGCCGGCAGATATGAAGTTCTCTGAGCAGTGCAGACGGGCAGCAAGAGTAGCTCATGGTGTCTTATCGATGATATACAGGAATTTTTCTAGCAGGGATAAGGAGGTGATTATTCCCTTGTATAAGGCAATGGTCAAGCCACTCCTTTAGTACTGTATACAGGTCTGGAGGCCTCATTTGAAGAAGTATGTAGAGCTGCTGGAACGAGTACAGAGAAGGGCAACAAGATTAGGGAATGGAACAAAGGGTTGCTCTTACGAAGAAAGGCTTAAGTTTTGCAAATTAGTGTCTGGAGACTAGGCACCAGCGAGGTGGTCTGATAGAGGTGTATAAAGGCTTGAATGGTTTGAACATGCTCAATGCTGATGGGATTCTGACTCTTGTTCAGAATGATCACCTGAGAGGGCATAAATTCAAATTGAGGAAAGGCAGATGTAGGATAGATTGTGCTGAAATTTGCCTTTAGCCAGCGGGTAGTTGGTTGGTGGAACAGACTTCCATCCCTTGTTGTGGAAGTTGATTGCCTAAATTAATTTAAGGCCCAGCTGGACAGATATTTCGAACGAATGGAAGGGTGAAATGGAAGTTTTTTTTTTTTTTTTTTTTGGCTGATGCTGCATAAGCTTGCTTTCTTTAATTATATGCCTCTGCTAATGCTAATAAACAAAGCTGCGCGCGTGTATCAACTGAATAAACAACACCAAAGGCAGAGAGACACTATGAACACCTCAGTAGCTCACATTTTTACTAAATAACATTTCTGGGGGTTACTACCATAAAACAAAAACAATTTCCAGTTGCCTTTCTGCTATTGGAATCTCTTATAAACTGGTAGTAAACTCGATCTAATTGCACTTGCGATAATACCGATAGCTGGAATTTTACGTTATTATGGTGAATGTGTTTCCCCTTCACTGATATAAAAAACAGATACATTTTCAGAATCTTCTCTTCATTCCTATGGTGTTGCTTTCAGTTGGGGTGATTCCGCGTTCGACTGCCATTTCTTGTAAACACAAAGGCGAATCATGCATAAGCGAAATAGGTTCGTGTTATATACGAAATCGTTCCCCTATTTATAAATCGTGTATGATCGAATTCGTGTAGCGTAAACACGTGTCATAGGAGGACTGACTGTATAATAAACTGTACAGGGAAATGAAGTGGGCCAGTAAATCAGAGTGTTATAATGGGGATTTTAATTTTCCAGATATTGACTGGAATTTGTGGGTTGGTCACTCACATTAGCAAGGCTTTTGTGAATTTATTGGATGATTGTTTTCTTCATCAGCATGTTTGGGCAGCAAATAGAGGGAGTAATACTTTTGATCTGATTATCAGTAGTGATTCTTCACGCGTTAAGAATGCAGATAAAGGAATCACTACATCACAGTGTGCTGAAGTGGGATTTACTCAGAGGTAACTACCATCAGGGGTAAAGGGAAGGGTTTTTGCTTTCGTAAAGGCGACTACGGTGGTCTCAGACTATTTAAATTCCATACTGTGGGAGTAATCGATGAAGTTACTAAAAGGAAATTCAAAATGGGAGAAATTCGAAGAATTAACCTTGGAAGCTACTGGGCTTTAAATACCGACTAAAAAATATTGGTCAAGGTTTAGGCCTAAAGGGATGCCAGATGAATTAATGAGACATATGGCAGAGAAGAAAAATGAATGAGATACATATAAATTAATGGGTAACATGGAAGCCTGTGATAGATATAAGCTTGTCTGTAACCAAGTCAAACAGGAGATTAGGCAGATTATGAGAAATCCTTGGCAAAGGATGCAAAGAATTCTTTACCTATGTAAATTCTAGAAGGAAAGGGATGAATCAGATTGGTCCACTATATTGATGGTTCAACTGTTGGTGATCCTGCTCAGGTGGCTAACAAACTAAATGAGTATTTTGCATCTACATTCACACATGAGTTATTCAGGGAGGAGAATGCTAGAGGAGAATTTACGGAGATGTGCAAATGTGAATGAAATTTCAAAGGACGACAAGTAATTATAGACCTGTTAGTTTAACTTCTGTTCCAGGGAAATTAATGTACGTACTGGTCAAAGAAGCACTGCAGGATCATCTAGACAAGACTTCAGTTATAGCTCGGACACAACATGGTTTTGTTAAGAGGAAATCTTGTGTGACCAATTTGATTGGATACTATGATGTGGTCACAAAGAAACGATGCAGGGAATAACTTTGATATCATATATTTGGATCTTAGAAAGGCTTTTGATACTGTTGCACATGGAAGACTTCTGCACAAATTGGAGCAGCATGACATTGGAGGCAAAATTGCTGCTAAGGATAAAGGGATGGTTGAGTGGGAGGAGACAGAGTGGCTATCAATGGACATTGCTCTTTGTGGAGTCCCTCAGGTTTCAGTGTTCGTTCCATTGTTGTTTTCTGTATTTATAAATGATATTGATGATGGTATATCAGACTTAATGTCCAAGTTTGCAGACGATACGAAAGTTGGCAGGGATGTTAAGGACACTAATCACAGTACGCTGCTGCAACAGGATCTAGAAAAGTTGAGCAGATGGATTGAGAGGTGGCAAATGAAGTTTAACATTGACAAATGTAAAGTACTACCTATGGGAAGCAGTAACCCCAGAGTAACGTATCAACTGTGTGGTACTAAACTGACAGTGGTAGAGAATGAAAAGGACCTGGGGGTCATTGTGCAAGCAGATATGAAGTGTTCTGAGCAGTGCAGACAGTCTGCAAGAGTAGCTTATGATGTCTTGTCAATGATATACAGGAATTTTTCTAGCAGGGATAAGGAGGTGATTATTCCCTTGTGTAAAGCAATGGTCAAGCCACACCTTGAGTACTGTTTACAGGTCTGGAGGCCTCATTTCAAGAAGGATGTAGAGCTGCTGGAACGAGTACAGAGAAGGGCAACAAGATTAGTGAATGGAACAACGGGTTGCTCTTACGAAGAAAGGCTTAAATTTTGCAAATTGCAGTGTTTGGCGACTAGGCACCGGCGAGGTGATCTGATAGAGGTGTATAAAGCCTTGAATGATTTGAACATGCTCAATGCTGATGGGATTCTTCCTCTTGCTCAGAATAATCACCATAAATTCAAATTGAGGAAAGACAGTTGTAGCATAGATGTGCGGAAGTTTGCCTTTAGCCAGCGGGTAGTTGATTGGTGGAACAGACTTCCATCTTCTGTTGTGGAAGTTGATAGCCTAAATAAATTTAAGGCTGAACTGGACAGGTATTTGGAACGAACGGAGGGGTGAAATTGGAGCGTTTTTTTTTTGTTTTTTTTTTGGGCTGATGCCGAATAAGCTTGCTTTCTTGCATCGTACGCCTCTACTAATGCTAATGCTATTCTTGCACCCTTACTATTTAAGTGTACTTCATTCCTGTAGAAGCAGTCTCTCCTGTCAACAAGCACAAACATGCTGGAAAAATTCTACCCCATGAGCCTTGCACAATCTCCAGGGCCGAATTGATTGAGAAGGCTCTCATCATATACTCCCTCTTATCGTGTCTGGGCACTTTCACAATTATCCCTAAATCGCAATTTTTTTTCAAAATTGTCTTGTACTTGAGTAAAACTGCAGATCTCTTTCTCTTAATGTCTTTATACCCAACGTGTAGAACAATATCACCTTTTGTGCCCTTAAAAGATGATATCTGCGCTAAAACGTCATCAACGTTTGCCCCTGGCAGACATACCATTGTCCTGTTCCACCTATCCTTCTCGCATAGTATATTTCACGTCTCCCTGACAATAGACTCACCAATAATAACTAGTTCCTTTGAACCAGCGCATTCTGCCTTGGAGATTGCCTTTGTCTGTCCTGGAGAGGGTGAAGTCCAGCACCCACCGGAGGTAGTGCAATACCAGTGGGTTTCAGCAAAAACCCCTACCCACGGCTATCCCAACTAAGGGTACCAACAGAGAAAAAAAAAAAATATATATATATATAAAATAAATAAGATAATAAAAATTTATAAAGAAAAGTAAAAATAAAATAAAGTAATAACGGTAAACATAGACTAGAATAAAAGAAAAAAGATAAATAAAATAAAATAATACCCACAGTTGCCCAAACGGGTAACGGCTAAAAAAAAAAAAAAAAAAGTGAACGGCCCACCGGTATTGCACTGTCTCCAGTGGAAACCGGCAATCCTCGGGTTGCCCAGGCCTGAGGGGAAATAAAAGTAAAAATAATAAAAAAAAACTGGATCAATATGGGGTGGATCTTCAACAACATGATCTAAGAGCTATTCAAAGTGATCCGGTTTCAACTTTGTAAGCCAACACTCACTGAGGTAAGATGACTATATTGAAGCTGACGGCAACATTGTTGAACGTCCTGGAGGAACCGTATTGTAGGTGAAGCAGGATTGGCCAACACAAGTTTTCTTCTAGCAAATAAATCAGAAGCACATTGTTGTTGGATTCCGAGGTATGAAGCAGATTCTACTAGATGTTTTTGCATTGCAGGTGTTTATATGGTCTTGTAGCGATTTCGGTAAGTCAGTGTACGAAGGGCAGTGATAGAGCACGTGGTTCCAGTCCTCCAGTTGGAGCCAAAAACAAAGGTCAGTATTACTTATTGTGAACTGATAGAGTTTGGAGTTAAGAGAGCTATGTCCAGTTATGATAAATGACGTGTAGAGGTTTGGAAAGAACCATAGGGAATTTTTCTTGGCAGTAAAGGAGATATCTGGTATAAATTTATATGCAATTTTGCCTTTAGAGGTTGTGTTCCAATGATATTGCCAAATTTTTATTAATTTTGACCAAATCCAGGCTTTTTCAGCTTTGGTGTCTGCAAGAATGTTATTCTGTATTCTGTAGAATTCCATGGAGGTTTGATGTTTTCGAAAGTAAGAGAATGCACGAGGTAGAATATGCAAGTCCAGAGGTAATACTCTAGCTATGACTTGCAGGGCACCAATTGAGACAATCTTGCAGGAGCAGAGTATTGTAAGAATCATGGATCTCTGCAAGAAGTGTAATTTTGATTTCACTTTGACGTTTTTTAATTCTGTCATACCAAACTGGAGCAGCATAGTTTACAATAGGTATTAATACTGCCTTGTAATATAAGAGAACTCTGATTTTAAGTCCCCAATCAGTTCTCGTAATCCGAAAATAGCCATGGTAAATGTCTCCATTTTATCTATAAAGTGGTTTATACGGAGAATAAAATTGAGTCTGTCATCGATGATCACATCTATGTGTTTTAAGATTTTGATATATGGCATTTTCTTGATATATGAGCAGGGTTTTGGATGGAGAAATTTTGAGTTTGCCCATTGCAAACTTAAAATTGGTAATTGCCCATTAGATGAGATCCTTTAAGACTGGAGAGGCTGTTTCTTAAATTTGTTGCCTGGAGTTTCCAGAGAAGACAATGACAAGGTCATCGACATATTCAAATAGAGTAACAAATAAAGTAGGCTGAGATAGCTTGGTACAAATGCAAGGAGCATGAGATGTTCCGAAGACTTGAGAGGGCGCTTTCCTACCAGAAGGAGTCAAGAGCAGCCTTGAAGTCTATGAAGATAGCCATTTCACATTTAGAAGTGGAACGAACTCTGGATGTGATTTCGTAATTTCTTAACGCAAGAAGTGCATTTTCACTGAACTTGCCCTTAACGAAATCATACTGATCAGGTGAAGAGATAACTTTGGCTTGGAAGAGATCATTGATCCTTGGGACGAGTAGTCGTTCGTTTTCCAAAATTCGGTAGGACAGAAATGGGACGAAAGGCTCTGGGATCCGATGGAGGTTTATTGGGTTTTCTTAGTAGTTTAACTATCGCTTTCTTCCAGATGCGGGGAAAGTACTGCAGAGAAGACCTTTTTTGAAGACAAACTTGCATAGAGGCCACTTGAAGTGAGCCTTCTTAACACAGTGCGGTTGGAAATGTTTTCACCTATGGCTGCATCACCCTCAAGAGACAATTGATGATAGGATACTGTAGAGTTCCGTCTTGCTGCTAGAGCCAGATAGCAGTTTGTTCTGTTTGACGTAGTCGTCGGGTGACCTTAGCCTGCTCTTCTTGTAATGGTTCCTGTCTCCTGAAACTGCTTCCATAGTGCCGAGACGATACTGCGTGGCACATTAACCCAAAGTAGCACATCTACATAGACGAGAGTTTCCTGTGCGGACGTGCCTTTCTGCCGCTACTGGAACAGAGAAGTTTTTACTGATTTATATTCTGCTTTATTAGTTTAAATTGACATATTAACTTATTTCTAGAGTAGCTTTATATTCCTATTTACGGTACTTAAAGTTAAAGTAACTTAGATAGAGATTTGTAGGTATTACTTAGTATCGGAAAGGGTATCAAATACACGAGTTTACCGTTCATAGACAGCCGCCATAGTTACGTGAAAATTAATCAGTAAATCTATTAATCTTGTCGAACTTCATTGGCAATTAAATTGTTCTTTTAACTATATATATATAACGACTTAGAGTACAAACGTAACAAATAATTAATACATACTTGATACTCGTTCGTGAATTCCCGCCATTTTTACACGACAGCATAAGCTTAGTGTAGTATAGTGCATAATATAATATTGTCAATTATTCGGTAAATCTATTAATCTTGATAAACTTTATTGTCAATTAAATTGTATTTTTAACTCTATAAATATATATAACGACTTAATCGTAACAAATAATTAATACATAACTATAGTGGTACACGTGATACGGAAGTTGTATAAAGGGAACACTAGATACCGAAAAAAAAAAAAAAAAAAAACAATATATATATCCATATATATATATATATATATATATATATATAATATAACTTAAGGATTTAATTTTTGTTTTAAATTTTATTGAATTACATTGGAATAATGACTCTAACCAGAGCAGCAAAGCAAAAGGCTCAAGCTAATGGGAGTGCTGTGGTTCAGGGGAGAACTGAGGGGGCCAGTTGCCCTCTGAATCACAGTCTATTAAAATGCACTGTTTGCTTGATGTTTGCGGAGCAGTTGGGTACGGGACATGATACTGCCAAGGGGGATGTCTTTGTGTGTGCACGATGTAAGGAGTGCAAGGAAATCAGGCGACAACTCAGGGTTGTTATGGGCCTTTATGAGAGCTTGAAGGACAGGGTGGATGCCCTCGAAGGAAATAAATTGAGGGGCCCATCAAGCTCTCAGCTGCCCACATCAACGCCAGAGCTTGCACTTGGTCATCAGGCAACACAGAAGCAGCCCCCTAGGCAGAATGCGCTGGTCCCACAGGAACTAGTAGTTGTTGGTGACTCTATTGTCAGGGAAACGGGGAACATGCTTTGTAAAAAGGATAGGTGGAATAGGACCAGGGTATGTCTGCCAGGGGCAAAGGTTGATGACATTGTAGAGCGGATATCATCTTTTAAGGGCACAAAAGGTGATATAGTTGTACACGTTGGCACGAATGATATTAAGAGTAGGAGACCGGCGGAATTACTTAGCAAGTACAGGTCACTGCTGAAAAAAAGCCGTGAATTAGGGTTGAACTTGAAAGTGTCTGCAATTCTGCCCAGACACGATAGGAGGGAGTATATGATGAGAGCCTTGTCGATCAATTCGGCCCTGGAGGGATTGTGCAAGGCTCAAGGGGTAGAATTTTTTTCAGCCTGGACTGTACTTGTTAACAGGAGAGATTGCTTCTACAGGGATGGGATACACTTAAATAGAAAGGGTGCAAGAATTTTTGCTGATGCTATCGAGGCAGTGTTAGGTGGGTCGGAAAACTGCTAGTTGGGGGGGATACAAGGACTAATAGATTAACAGTAGCCACTGGCAGAGGTGGAAGTGATTCTTGCACTGCTTCTATTGAAATGAGCAGAAGTCTGAAAAACAAGATGCAGGATATTTCAGAGACTGCTGGTAGTCATTGCGTTACAAGTAAACACATGGGTTGTGTTAGGGTAGCTAAGAATAGAAACAGGTGCATGTATACCTGCGTGTACACCAATGCTAGGAGTTTGGTAAATAAATTTGATGAATTTGAGGTATTGCTCAAAACATCAAAGGCAGATATTGTTGGGATATCAGAGACGTGGTGTCACACAGATATAAGTAATGCGGAACTGGAATTTGGGGAATACAATGTGTATAGAAAGGATAGACAGGACAGGAGGGGAGGAGGGGTTATGCTATTAATTAAGAAACACATAAAGTCCAAGGAAGTGAAGCCAGTCGACATCGATGGACAGGGCAGTGCCGAATCAGTTTGGTGTGACATAAGCATAGGGAAATCAAAATTGAGAGTAGGAGTGTGCTATAGGCCTAATGACTCTGATGAGTATAATAAGATATTGTACAGGGAAATAGAGTGGGCCAGTAAATCAGAGAGTCTTATAATGGGGGATTTTAATTTCCCAGATATTGACTGGAATTTGTGGGTTGGTCACTCGCACACTAGCAAGGCTTTTGTGGATTTATTGGATGATTGTTTTCTACACCAGCATGTTCGTGAGGCAACAAGAGGGAGCAATACTCTTGATCTGATTATCAGTAGTGACTCTTCATGCATTAAGAACCTGCAGATAAATGAACCACTAGGTGGCAGTGATCACAGTGTGTTGAAGTGGGATTTACTCAAGGAGGTAACTACCATCAGAGGTAAAGGGAAGGGTTTTTGTTTTCGTAAAGGCGACTATGATGGTCTGAGACAGTATTTAAATTCTATACAGTGGGACCAACTGATGATGTTACCAACAGCAAACTCAAAATGGGAAGCATTCAAAGAACTTATCTTGGAAGCTACTAGGCTTTACACACCAACTAAGAAATATTGTTCAAGGTTTAGGCCAAAATGGATGTCAGATGAACTAATGAGGCATATGGCAGAGAAGAAAAATGCATGGGATACATATAAATTAGCATGTGACACAGAAGCCTATGATAGATATAAGTTGGTCTGTAACCAAGTCACAAAGGAGATTAGGCAGGCAAAGGCAGACTACGAAAAATCCTTGGCAAAGGATGCAAAGAAAAACAGAAAAGAGTTCTTTACATACTTGAACTCGAGAAGGAAAGGGATGAATCAGATTGGTCCACTGGATATTGATGGTTCAACAGTTGAGGATCCTGCTCAGGTGGCTAACAATCTAAACGAGTATTTTGCATCTACATTCACGCATGAGGAGTTATTCAGGAAGGAGAATGATGTAGGTAAAGTAAACATTGGCAGTGAGCTGGATGATTTTGTAATAACTGAGAGGAAAGTGGAGGAGAGATTGTTGAGGATAAACATAAAAAAGGCACCTGGGGTGGATGGGATCTATCCAGTTATATTAAAGGAGGCAGCAAAGGAAGTATGCAAACCCCTAGCCATAATTATGAGAGCTTCTTTGGACTCAGGGGAGGTACCCATAGACTGGAGATGTGCAAATGTAACCCCAATTCACAAAGGAGGATCAAAGGCTGACACAAGTAATTATAGACCTGTTAGTTTAACTTCTGTTCCAGGTAAATTAATGGAGGCACTGGTTAAAGAAGCACTGCAGGATCATCTAGACAAGAATTCAGTTATAGCTCAGACGCAGCATGGTTTTGTTAAGGGCAGGTCTTGCCTGACCAATTTGATTGGATACTATGATGTAGTCACAAAAGAACTGGATGCAGGGAATAACTTTGATATTATATATTTGGATCTTAGAAAGGCTTTTGATACTGTTGCACATGGAAGACTGCTGCACAAATTGGAGCAGTGTGGCATTGGAGGCAAATTGCTGCTATGGATAAGGGGATGGTTGAGTGGCAGAAGACAGAGAGTGGTAATCAATGGACACTGCTCAACGTGGACTAATGTTATTAGTGGAGTTCCTCAAGGTTCAGTGTTGGGTCCGTTGTTGTTTTCGGTGTTTATGAATGATATTGATGATGGGATATCAAGTTTAATGTCCAAGTTTGCAGATGATACAAAGGTTGGCAGGGTCGTCAAGGACACTACTGACGCTATGCTGCTGCAACAGGATCTGGAAAGGTTGAACAGATCGGCTGAGAGGTGGCAAATGAAGTTTAACATTGACAAATGTAAAGTACTGCATATGGGAAACAGTAACCCCAGAGCAACGTATCAACTCTGCGGTACCACACTGACAGTGGTGGAGAATGAAAAGGACCTGGGGGTAATTGTGCAGGGAGATATGAAGTTCTCTGAGCAGTGCAGACGAGCTGCAAGAGTAGCTCATGGTGTCTTGTCAATGATATACAGGAATTTTTCTAGCAGGGATAAGGAGGTGATTATTCCCTTGTATAAGGCAATGGTTAGGCCACATCTTGAGTACTGTATACAGGTCTGGAGGCCTCATTTCAAGAAGGATGTAGAGCTGCTGGAACGGGTACAGAGAAGGGCAACAAGATTAGTAAATGGAACAAAGGGTTGCTCTTACGAAGAAAGGCTTAAGTTTTGCAAATTACAGAGTCTGGAGACTAGGCACCGGCGAGGTGATCTGATAGAGGTGTATAAGGCCTTGAATAGTTTGAGCATGCTCAATGCCAATGGGATTCTTCATCTTTCTCAGAATAATCACCTCAGAGGGCATAAATTCAAATTATGGAAGGACGGATGTCGGATAGATGTGCGGAAATTTGCCTTTGGCCAGCGGGTGGTTGGTTGGTGGAACCGACTTCCATCACTTGTTGTTGAAGTTGATAGCCTAAACAAATTTAAAGCTCAACTGGACAGGTATTTCGAACGAACGGAGGGGTGAAATGGGAGAGGGTTTTTTTTTTTTTTTTTTGGGCTGATGCTGAATAAGCTTGCTTTCTTGCATCGTATGCCTCTACTAATGCTAATGCTAATGCTAATCTGCCTGCGGCTGCCAGGCTTCATGTCTTCCAACTTTCCATCTAAAAGAATCATCTAAACCAGTGCTATTCAAAGCGTGCTCCGGGCTTAATTTCCAGTTCGTCGCGGACGTTACCGGTCTGCGACGATTCGTCCGCTACTGGTCCGCGACGGGTTGGAAACAAAAGAAACTGGAGACTTGGAATTTGCATGTCAGGATGCCTATCATAACAAATATTCTCCTTCGGCAACACTGTTCGCAATAAAATATTTACGAAAAACATTTTTTTCTGTTAATTTTTTCGAGCAGTGTATTTGGTGATTCGTATAGTCGAACAACCATTTTCATGTAGTTGTCAGTATGCATGTTCTGCAATGTTTAAAGTCCGTTTTATACTCATATTTTTTCAATATAAATTTTGCCATAAAATTGTAATATATGAGTATTTGTGGTTTTGTAATATACGAGTAATGTAATCTAATCCGTGAAATAGACTTTTGAGATGTACACAGTATGCCAAAAAAGTAAAGTTAATGAATTCAACATATGGGTAACAAAAATATTTTCTTACTTGTCTACCTCAAATAGTCCTCGAAGGAACTGAATGCACGTGTTACAGAGTTTGTTCAAGATTTGGAAATACAGTACTTGGAAAACCGTCTGCAGTGATAGTATTTAGTTCCATTTTTACATTCTTCTGAATGTCATAAACGCTATCAAATTGGCCTTCTGTCAATCTCAATTTCAACTTGGGTTGCAGTAAAAAGTCTATCATCTGTAATCAGTCTATCATTCAATATCAACTGCTTGACAAGATCTTTGCAAGCATCTAATTGTCTACGTTTTTCCTCATCATGAGAACAGTATTGAACAAACAATGCAAATTTTTCTTTTTCCGAAGTTTGTGTGTAATTATGGACCTTACAGGTCCCTTATTTACATTTAACTCACTTGCTAGCATTCTGCTATTCTCTAGTATTAATCGGTGGTAACTTGCTAGTAAATTGCGCTCTTTGTCCACCATCCCTTTGTTCCCCTCACCAATCTTGTCGCCCTTCTCTGTACTCGTTCTAGCAACTCAACATCCTTCCTAAAATGAGGCCGCCAGACCTGTACGCAGTACTCAAGGTGTGACCTGACCATTGCCCTATAGTTAGATATATATCTATATGTCTTTATATACCTATAAAATGTAATATTAAATCATGAGTTTAAACCACAAAGTTCAGTTGATAGATAAAAATAAATAAGTAAGGTATGACAGATGCACCAAAACACACAAAGCAGCAGTAAAGGTTTCAAAAGTTTATATATGCATGTAGGATTTAATTAGTCTGATAAATTTTGATGTAGGTGCAAAGATGGAAGTGAAACATACACAAAATTTCAACAACTAGAAGGATGAGGATAATGGAAATAAGATGTATGTAAAAAAGAAAGAAATAATGTGAATATTCTATGTTATGATGAATTAAGAGAATTATAGGCTGAATTACAAAGCCAATTAGAGGTGAGGGAGCTGTAAAGTAAAATGCTTAATACAAAATGATTAAACAAATAAAATAAAAGGTGAGCTAGCCATAATCAGAAATGGATGGGAAAATTTAGTTATAAGTCGAAAAAAGGGATAGCAAAAAGCTGTTGTTAGCTAAAGGAAATATTGATACATGGTATATATCATCAGGGGAGACTACACCTGACCATGCATCAGGAACTGTGTTTCTATACTTGTCCATAACAGTAGAAGAGAAGCGGAATAAAGCATAAAGAATAAAATTACAAGGGATAAAGCAGCAATACTCTTACACACTATGGACAAGGTATACTGTATGTCTTTATATATATATATATATATATATAATATATATATATATATATATGACTATATTTATATAGTTAGATGTATTTATATATATAAGTTAGAAGTGCTATTATTGTAAGATTTTAGGAGCATCAGCAACTTAAGCCATATTTCATGTATGTCTGTAAATTTTTGTGCTCTGTGTACAGATTAATACTTACTAATGTGAACTGTTTTCTGTGGTCGATTTGCTGTTTGCTGGGAGAAAAACCATGCTACCCTCGCCTGAGACCAACTCGGCCACCTTGTGAAGAAAGACCCATAAAAATTCCTCCCGTTGTTACGGAATTCGAACTCAGGTCTTTTCCATTCGGTGTGATGAAGGCCATTAAATAATAATGAAGACTAGTCAGGCTTTCCATTTCAGGATGCATTCTGTGCGCAGGCGCTGTCTGAATTTACAATATGGTAGTTTCTCTGCTTCTCATAGTTATCAACTATTTAGGCTGATGCAAGAGTAATATGGATATCTCTGACGCTGTTTTCCAATAAATAAAGAGATTTTGCATGATTTTTTTCACTGTATGAGTTTTTTTTTTTTTTTTTTTTTTACCAATTTAAAAATTTTGAACTTTTATTCCTTGTGAGCGTTTGTTGAAGTTTGAAGTGCCATACTTCCCGTATTCGACAGCAGGGGGCAGCATTATCGTATTAAAAGTCTTGGTTATTACTGCACTTCAGTCTTTATAAGTCATATATAATGAGTGTGTGAATTTAGTTTAACGTGTCTGGCAATACCATGTAATGAGTTGTGGTGCAAATATGGAAGAAAGTCGGGTGTGGTTGTCTATCTTGCTCAAAATCATAACTTTTGAATCCCATACTGCCAGGACTTTAGGACCACAATTCTCAAATTTTAATAACCCATGAGATTACTAAACATATAACATTATCATGGAAGGCACTATGATAGAAGAGGACTGTTTTGGAATTTTGATGAAAGAAGGAGGAAGTACAGCCGAAGTTGAGCCGGTCAGAAGGTTTACTCTGACGAATGGAAAAATGAGTGTCCAAGTTATAACTTATGGAGCATCAATAACTTCTATTAAGGTTCCTGATCAGAAAGGAAATTTGGCCGATGTTGTTCTAGGCTTTGACAACTTGCATGGTCTGTTTTGCTTTTTGTATATATTGTTAGAGACTGAAATTGTGCCAAGTTCGATTATTGATATACACAGAATAACCCCCAAATATCGAATCTTGTCGCAAGTTTATTTTTCTCTTATAATGAACTAGTATCCCTTGAAAATTTGCTTCTTCACATATTTCTTACGTGAAGTGGTCTGTAAATTAAATTAACAAATGTATTCTTAAAAATCGTATTCGACCCTGTTTCCGCAATCAAGTTGGTCCTGGAAGAGATATAAAAATAATCGTATCTATCCTCTTCCATTTTTGCGAAAAATTTCTTCCTGTATAAAGAAAGCGTTTATAATTTCAGATCGTGGCTGCTTGTTACCCCCATCCTTCCCCTGCGTGCATAAGAACTTTTTATTTTTTTTTATGAATTTGAACAGCAAGGATTTTCATTTGTGATTACGTTTAATTGTGCGTATTCATATTGACATTATTTATTATTATTATTTTTTAACAAAAACCCAAGTGACACCAATTATAGCTTTTTCTGATTATATTATATTAAATATGAGAAGGAATGCCAATGATTCCAATTAAAAAGTAGGCGATACAAAACAGTCACAATATTTTTATACCATTTTGTTATTTGTATTTCCTCTGTTAATTCTCCCTCTCGTTTATGTCATAAGATATAGTGCTGTTGTGATGGTAACTTTAACCACAAGGCAAAGTTCAATAAATATTATATCCACTTGGCTATGGGCCTCTATGATTGAATCAGTATGTCACTGAGCTTGTAGCCCCTATGAGCACCCTGCAGTGAATTTGGTGATATTTTATTATAGCATTAATGTATTTAGAAATATATTTTTTAATTCCTGAATACATGTGTCCATATAGCAGTTTGGAGAAATATGCTGAGAGGAAAAAAACAAAACAAAAAACCCCAGTATATAAAAAGGATACAAAACAGAAAAGGGGAACCAATTATCAGACTGCCATTTCATTGGGAGGGAAGGGAATTTAATGACTGTACTATTGAAAGTGTTCAATAAACCCATCAATGCAACAAATTTGAATAATGGTGGCCATTATGCAGCGAAAAATGTATATTAGGAAAGATCAGAGCACTCAAAAGGCAACACCACACCACCAACATAAAATAACAGTTAAATAAGAATATGATGGTATACATGGCAGCATGAATGGTGCACTAGCACACAACTTGCTACTAACCATGTAAAATAAAAAGCACAATACAGAAAAAAAAGGAAGAAGAAAAAAAATATAGGCAGACTTATGTACATATACACATATTACAGATTCATTGGTAGTTTTTGTGAATATATAAGTACCAGCACATGGCAGGAGAATTAAACTGTTGGTCAGCAGAATCAAATTTATATATTTACCTCTTAGATGATATAAAATGTAGCTCCCCCCTTCCTTGTATATTTGTTCCCACAGTCACCAAAGTGTTTAATTTGTTGTTTGGATCTTTCATACTCCGTTTGACCACTTGTCACTTTTTGTAGAAGTATATTTTGAATGTTTTTTCACGCTGCGGTGACATACATTATATAATAAGGAGTTAATGATGGTATTGAGTGAGTTGTTTGTAAAATAATTAGTATTTATGTAAAAAAGAAAAGGCTTCCATTAATTGTAGTGTTTTTTTTTTTTTTTTCAGAGCATGCAGGGTGGTTTTTTTTTTTTTTTTTTTTTTTTTTTTTTTGAAGCATACAGTAAGTGTGTAGATACTGCTGTGTTAATGAAGTCCACTGCATAAATCATAAAAATATTCTTTCGGATATTTTGTTTTTATGCTGTAAAGAGTGTCATCTTATTAGTATTGGCATATGGCGGAAGAAAGCCACTGTTTTTTTTCTGCACCAGCCAAAAAAAAAAAAAATTTATATATATAAATAAATGATAAACAATAAAAATAATGAAAAATAAAATATATATAGCAGATAATAAAAAAAAAAAAAAATAAACTACCTTTGTGATTCCCTCCTCACATAGGTGACTTTTGAATTTCTCCAAGCTTAATTTGAGTTTATAGCCCCTAGTTCTGGAATCATTTATAATAGTGAAAATTTTGCTATCATTCATTTTACTACTCCCCCCTTTCAAAACCTTACAGACCTCAATCAGGTCCCCCACCAAGTTTCGTAGTGGCCAAGCTCTATTAGCTCACATTCGAAATATTTCCTCTTATGGGTGCAGATCAGACCTTTTGCAGATCTCACTAAGTTGGTTGCCTGTCTTTAGACCTTTTCAAGAAGTTGAGTGTCTTTATTAACTGGGTCTGTCAGACCCAGCATTCATCCTTGAGGTTAACCTTCAGTGGCAGTGTAGTGATTTCTCCACTTGTTGCTTGTTCAAATCGTGTCTGAGACTGGAAGAATTCTTAAAGGTCTCTTCAGGCTGGACTGTAGCATGTATTCACTGCATCCTGTGAATACATGCTCCTGTTATGCAGTGTAGTTATGGCTTGCAATGTTAATGCACTATATCAATAAAAATAAGTCATTCTAATCAAATTTTAAATATATTATCATAAAATTAAATATATTATCATGACAAGGTGAACTGTACAGAGTTTGGATCCAACACTGACTTGTTTGTTTAGGTTAGGTTAGGTTATGCTCATTCTCTCCCTTTCCCCTCTCTCTCAATGCTCTGAAATGTAGCAGGCATACTAGTACTTATCAAAGGATAGTCAACATGAAAAGAGGTTACAGCAATGAAGAATACTTAAATCCTATGGATTTTTGTATCTGGGGTCATGTAAAAAGCTTGGTGTACACTTCTGACATTAACACAGTTGAGGAATTGCAGCATCGGGTTGGAGCCTTTCAGCAAATCAGAAATGACCCAGGAATGCCTGAGAGGATTCGCAACTCAATGCAGAGAAGACTACAAAGCTGCGTACGGATGCAAGGACAGCATTTTTAACACCTTTTATAACATCGTGTAAAATCCTGTGGTGTTGAAACCAAAAATTAAAAATATAATATCTTATATTTAATAAAACCGCCCTTAGCAAAGGATTCGCAGCTTTTTGTTAAACTAGTGCCCCCATAATCAGTGGCAGATCTTAACAGAAAATGTGCATTATCTCAAACGGTTCATTTGTGGCATGATGTTTACTGAGACTTAGCATTAGCATTAGTAGAGGCATTTGATGCAAGAAAGCAAGCTTATGCAGCATCAGCCAAAAAAAAAAAACCCACTTCCACTTTACCCCTCTGTTCGTTCAAAATACCTGTCCAGCTGAGCCTTAAACTTATTTAGGCTATCAACTTCCATGACAAGGGATGGAAGTCTGTTCCACCAACCAACCACTCGCTGGCTAAAGGCAAATTTCCGCACGTCTATCCTACATCTGTCTTTCCTCAATTTGAATTTATGCCCTCTCAGGTGATTATTCTGAGCGAGAGGAAGAATCCCATCAGCATTGAGCATGCTCAAACCATTCAATGCTTTATACACCTCTATCAGATCACCTCGCTGGTGCCTAGTCTCCAGACACTGTAATTTGCAAAACTTAAACCTTTCTTCGTAAGAGCACCCCTTTGTTCCATTCACTAATCTTGTTGCCCTTCTCTGTACTCGTTCCAGCAGCTCTACGTCCTTCTTGAAATGAGGCCTCCAGACCTGTATACAGTACTCTAGGTGTGGTCTGACCATTGCCTTATACAAGGGAATAATCACCTCCTTATCCCTGCTAGAAAAATTCCTATATATCATTGACAATACACCATGAGCTACTCTTGCAGCCCGTCTGCACTGCTCAGAGAACTTCATATCTGCCTGCACAACCACCCCCAGGTCCCTTTCATTCTCTACCACTGTCAGTGTAGTACCACAGAGTTGATACGTTGCTCTGGGGTTGCTGTTTCCCATGTGTAGTACTTTACATTTGTCAATGTTAAACTTCATTTGCCACCTCTCAGCCCATCTGCTCAACCTTTCCAGATCCTGTTGCAGCAGCATAGTGTCAGTAGTGTCCTTGACAACCCTGCCTACCTTTGTATCGTCTGCAAACTTCGACATTAAGCTTGATATACCATCATCAATATCATTTATGAATACAGAAAACAATAATGGACCCAACACTGAGCCCTGAGGGGCTCCACTAATAACATTAGTCCACGATGAACAGTGTCCATTGATTACCACTCCCTGTCTTCTCCCCCTCAGCCACCCCTTTATCCACAGCAGCAATTTGCCTCCAATGTCACACTGCTCCAATTTGTGCAGCAGTCTTCCATGTGCAACAGTATCAAAAGCCTTTCTAAGATCCAAGTATATAATATCAAAGTTATTCCCTGCATCCAGTTTTTTTGTGACTGCATCATAGTATCCAATCAAATTGGTCAGGCAAGACTTCCCCTTAACAAAACCATGCTGTGTCCGAGCTATAACTGAAGTCTTGTCTAAATGATCCTGCAGTGCTTCTTTAACTAGTGCCTCCATTAATTTTCCTGGAACAGAAGTTAAACTCACAGGTCTATAATTGCTTGTGTCAGCCTTTGATCCTCCTTTGTGAATTGGGGTCACATTTGCACATCTCCAGTCTGCGGGTACCTCCCCTGAGTCCAAGGAAGCTCTCATAATTATGGCTAAGGGTTTGCTTACTTCCTCTGCTGCCTCCTTTAATATAACTGGATAGATCCCATCCACCCCGGGTGCCTTTCTTGTGTTTATCTTCAACAGTTTCTCCTCCACTTTACTCTAAGTTATTACAAGATTCTCTAGCTTACTGCTAGAGTTGAATACACCTCTGGCTTTCCCCTCGCTAAATAACTCCTCATGTGTGAATGTCGATGCAAAATATTCATTTAGTTTGTTAGCTACCCGAGCAGGATCATCAACATTTGACCCATCGATATCAAGTGGACCAATCTGATTCATCCCCTTCCTTCTAGAGTTTACATAAGTAAAGAACTCTTTGCTGTTTTTCTTTGCATCCCTTGCCAAAGATTTCTTGTACTCTGCCTTTGCCTGCCTAACCTCCTTTGTAACTTGGTTACAGATCAACTTGTATCTATCATAGGCTTCTGTGTCATGTGTTAATTTGTATGTATCCCATGCATGTTTCTTCTCTGCCATATGCCTCATCAGTTCATCTGACATCCATTTAGGCCTAAACCTTGAACAATATTTCTTAGTTGGTATGTAAAGCCTAGTAGCTTCCAAGATAAGTTCTTTGAATGCTTCCCATTTTGCATTTGCTGTTGGTAACATCATCAATTGGTCCCACTGTATAGAATTTAAATACTGTTTCAGTCCATCGTAGTCGCCTTTACGAAAGCAATAACCCTTCCCTTTACCCCTAATGGTAGTTACCTCTTTGAGTAAATCCCACTTCAGCACACTGTGATCACTGTCACCTAGTGGTTCATTTATCTGCAGATTCTTAATGCATGAAGAATCACTGCTGATAATCAAATCAAGAGTATTCCTCCCTCTAGTTGTCTCCCGAACATGCTGATGTAGAAAACAATCATCCAATAAATCCACAAAAGCCTTGCTAGTGTGTGAGTGACCAGCCTCCAAACTCCAGTCAATATCTGGGAAATTAAAATCTCCCATTATAAGACTCTCTGATTTACTGGCCCACTCCATTTCCCTGTACAGTTTCTTATTATACTCATCAGAGTCATTAGGCCTATAGCACACTCCTACTCTCAATTTTGATCTCCCAATGCTTATGTCACACCAAACTGACTCGACACTGCACTGTCCAGCGATGTCCACTGGCTTCACTTCCTTGGATTTTATGTATTTCTTAACTAATAGCATAACCCCTCCTCCCTTCCTATCCAGTCTATCCTTTCTGTAGACGTTGTACTCCCCAAATTCCAGTTCTGCATTCCTTATATCTGTGTGACACCAAGTTTCTGATATCCCAACAATATCTGCCTTTGATGTTTTGAGCAATACCTCAAATTCATCAAATTTATTTACTAGATTTACTAAATTTATTTATTTATTTATTGACTTTTTTGCTTATTTTAGTTTGTACTTTTCACCTTTAAATTATTGACCATTTTTGAAACATCCTGTATATCTATAAATGGGAGGACAACAGAAGATACCAAAAGTTTGAATAATGCTAAATTAGGTAATATTATATTAAATTTTAATGCAGTGCACTGCATTGAATTGATTATACTGGTGAGGTATATTCAATTCAATTTCTTTAAAGAAAGAAGTTGTTATGAATGTGGGTTTGAAAATGCCATCTTGTTGAGTTAAAGCTCCCTGAAATTTTGTTGGTTTCTCAATATCAGTTAGTAACTTACTGGTTTCTGCTTATTCACTTAGCCTAAGAAGGCAACAAATTTTTATGATAGATTTTAATAATAATGATTATTATTATTAAAGTTAATGTCATAATTTAAAAATTATAGATTCAATTATTGTCTTAACTCCATTTGGTGCTTATGATGAATCAGTATCTGGCACCACCCTCACCATATCCTAATTACCCTTTTGATTGCGCTATTTTTGGGAATCACTTTCATGTCGGTGTGAGATGTGCATCCAAACCACAAGTAGATATTTCGAGCACTTGAATTTTGTTTTAAGTAAAGAATGTAATAAAGATTGTTTGAATGCATCTTTGATAGTCAAAATTTCAAAATATTTGACAGAGAGAGAGATGTTTTCAGATTCATCTTGTGTTCAGTTCCCAAACTATTTGATCACACCTCACAATTTGGAAAAGTCCACTGGACATTCAGATAGATCTCATTTGAAGTAGTCTCCATGACACCATATATGCGGATTCCAATGCTTGTGCAGCTTATAGAGGCATTTTGATAGGCTTCTTTTGGAATTGAAAGGACCACAGTGATGGAATGTTTCATAAGAAATTCTTGAATGGAAAGCTCCAAGTGTGTAGAGGTATTGTTGTGAAGCACTTGCCAGTGTCATGATGTAGTCATAAGTCAAATGATGCAGGACTTATCATGACAGTATCACTTTTCATGACTTTGTAATGAAATGATGCAGCCATGATAAGTCAAAAAGATACACAATTGTCACATTTGGTCAAGACTTTTACTTATTTTGGGCTTTGGAGTGGACTGAGTCTTCCATTCAGATGACTGGGCTGTTTGTTTCAAGATCTTAGCTATATATCAATCATTTGTTTTCAGTAATGATGGAAGAAACAATGTGGGTGAGTAGCATGATATTGAAAAAGATCCTGACATGTGAAGACTTGCCACTCTTTGTGATCATCAGTGAGCATATGAGGCAAAAACTTGGCTGAAATGTGTCACATTCCCAAATCTTGTCTTAGAAATGATTCACATTTCCCATTTGCTAGTTTCACAGATAGTTAAATGATCACTCCTGATCAGATCATTAACATGAGTGATGAGATCATTGGTTTTTTTAAAGTGAAGATACCTTTCGCAGAAAACCTCTTTAAACTTTTAAACCATTGAAAAGTCTTTGAATGGCACTTAGCATCTTCTCCAAAAGTGTAACATAAACCCATGAAATGTTTTTAACATTTCATGGGTTTATGTTATACTTTTTTTTTGTAATTAGAAACTAAATTTGATGCAAATACACTGCTCAGTAAAATTTCTCATTTTAAAATGTCATAAAACACAAAACATGTTCTGTTCCACATGTGCTGATTCAGATTAGTGCATGTTTAATAATGAAGAATAATGGGGGCGATTCATATGTATGTCTAGATGAGTCATACTGAAAGTTCAGCAGGAGGGTGTTCCCCTGTATATCATCCTGTATAATAATTTAATTACATGATTTTCAAAGAAAGCATAATGCACATGTAAAAAAGTAGTTTCATCATATTTTTTCTACTTTCCTTATATCCGATACAAACCTTCACTAAAACTACACAAGTGGCTCTATTTCTGGATCAACTGTGTGATTCTATCACCACATTGTAGCATTAGGGTCACCCATTTTTTTTGGTTTTGTTGTTGTTTCACACACAAGCTATTCTGTTTATTCAGGATTAACTCAACTACTTCAGTAAGGTCATTTTTAAATAGCTCTCAAATGAATCAAAATAATCCCCAATATGGCAATATTTTTTATATGATTCATGCAGCTGTCAGCAGGTTAATACCTTCAACTGAAAACCAAATACTGTATGAAATGATATACGCTGAATGATCACTAAATTATGACCACCCCTATGAAAACTGAATGCGACCCGTTGACCATGTGAGGTATGAGAGTGCACAGTTAGTCGACCCACGTAGCATAGATAATGTGTCAGTGGTTCTGTAAGTAGTAAAATTCTGAGCAATGGGTAAAAGGAAGGATTTATTGGACTTTGATAAAGGACAGATTGTGGAAGCTCAATGAGCTGGTGCCTCAATTTCCCAAATGGCTGAACTGGTGTGATGTTTGAGAGCTGCTGTTGTTAAAGTGTACCAGGACTGGCGTCAAAATGGTCAGACGACCTGATGGCAAAACTGCAAAGGTCAGTGAAAGGTTGATGTTAGACATGAGCGCCAGGTCCGATGACTTGTACAGGCAAACAGGCGCAGCACTGTTGAAGAGTTGACTACCCAATACAACGTGCGCCAACCCGGAACAGTATCTGGCATGACCATGCATCACATGTTTGCACGTATGGGCTGTATACCAGCAGACAACCCCTACAGCATCCTCTCCTACCCAAGGTTTATTGGTGTAAAAGACTAGCCTGATGCAAAGAGTGTGCAATTGGACGTTAGAAGACTGGAAGAAGGTGTGCTGGTCGGATAAGTCATGTTATTTACTCCACACTGTGGATGATCGTGGTACGGATTTGGTGTCAACAACATGAGGCTCTGCATCCATCATGCATGGTATCAAAAGTGCAGGCCGGTGGAGGTGGTTGTATGGTGTGGGGGCATGTTTCACTGGCAGGAACGTGGACCCCTAGTGTATGTGGAACAACGTATCAGTGGTTTCTGCTATCGCCAACTGCTTGCTGATTGTGTACACTCTGCTATGTTGCACTTTTTTCTGAATGGCAATGGTGTCTTCCAAGATGACAATGCACCGAGTCATCAGGCACTCGATGTGCAGGAATGGTTTCAGGAACATAGTTCTGACTTCCAGAACTATCGATTGGCTTCTGAACTCCCCCGATATCAATCCCATAGAGCACTTGTGGGATATTATGGAAAGGCATATCAGGTGTATAGATACACCAATCATCTCCATACCTGCATTGCTAGCCGCATTAACACAGCTTGGTTGGCCATACCTCCCAAACACTTCCTACATCTTGTTGAATCAACGCCACGTCAGATAGCTGCTGTACTGAGAGCAAAAGGAGGACCCATGAAGTTATTAGGTAGGTGGTCATAATTCGGTGATCACTGTGTATAATTAACACTGTATAAAACTGGATACTAATATTATATAGTAAAATAACACATTAATGCAAATCAAATTTATTTCTTTTGCAAAGGTTGTTCAATTAAAATACATTGTGTATGACAATTCTCAGCAGGTGGGAGAAATGGACATGCATATGCATAAATTAACACATTGATGTAATTCATCTATATACAAAAGTAGAGGGGACCGTTTTGTATGAATTAATGATTTCATTCATACAAAAAGCTTCCCCTCTAATTTTGTATGAATTAATGACAATGTGTCCTTGAAAATGCCCCTGCATAACTAAAAAAATATATTCATACTCTGGCATGACCACCAGGTCAGAGGAGTTTACAAAAAATCAGGAATAAAGGCAATCATATTTAGCAGTCATGGACTTGAACCATGGTTTTCTCAAAGAGCTTGTGCTACTGCACTCTCATTCCTGACCACTTGGCTGCATCAGTACTACTTAGACTTGTCTAGTTGCTAGCTGGCAGAGTACAAGAGGTGAGATTATACACTAGCTGATCTGGATGTCTGCTAGCAAGTTAGCAGACATCTAGATCCAGTAGACTTTCTAGTAGCTGGCTTATGAAAACCATTTTAGAGCCATACTCTTTAAATGTGAGGAATACTGGATCTTGCCATGATGCCCATAGCAAGATCCAGTCATACTGCATAATAGAAGCGATGAGGGGTACCAGAACCTTGCTCTGAAGACCGAACATAAGTTTCACTACTTCAAGCCTCCATGCTAGTTCATGACAAGACCTGTTTTTTTTTTTTTTGCTCTTTGTTATCATTGGGAATGTAGCATTCAGTGCCACATAAGGGTGATTCAGTTTAACTTCTGAAGGGCACACATAGTGTGTCATGTGTGTGTGTCCTTTAGAAATTAAACTGAAGAAGTTATAGGTTGTTGCTCAAAATTACTGTTGTAGATTGGCAAAGAGTTTTGAGAAGGAAGGACATATACAGGGGCATTCCTAGGGTATGTGGCGCTCGGGTGGCAATTGAAATTTGGCACCCCCCCCTTTAAAATTTTCTTATGTGTATGTAAATTTCAGGTTTTCAGACACCCCTTGAATGTTGCTGCCCGGGTGCAGTGCACCTCTTGCACCCTCAGGACAGCCCCGCCCCTGTACATATAAGTAAATAAATAATTTCCATTTATTTTTGATACCACAAAGTCCAGAATAGTTTTCCACTTTTTGAAAGCTGTGCCCTACAAAATCCATTGACAGTGGTGACCTTCTGGTAATTTTTCCATTATAGTGCTGATGATCAGCAGTTGTGAATCATAAGTGATTCACAACTGGTGATCATCAGCATAGGAAGTGTTTACACCATTATTGATGAACTTGGTTAATGAAAGAAGAAAAGATTTGTGAATGGGATTATTGTTTGTATATTCATTACACTGTCACAAAGAAGGGTTGAATTTTTGAATAATATTGTGGCAGTCAATGAGTGGTGCCACCATTTTGAAACCAGAATATTTTCTAGTATATGATGGAAACTCTGTTGAATCCAAGGTTGAAAAAATGTTGGCTCCAGATTTTGCAGGATGAGTTATAGTAACTGTTTTCTTTGATCACTGTGGTCCTTTGTCTGTTAGATTTTAAAGAATCAGGTGCTATCGTTAACTTGGAATGGTATGTTAAAACTTTGAACCACTTCCATCTTGGCATTAAACGGAAGTGACCATGACTTATGGAAGGAATCTCCTGGTTTATGGTAATGCATTCACTGCACAACAACATGCTCATGCATTGCCAACTTGATTCAAGCTTCTCTTCAAAAGATGCACTGTGGAGGCATTCAAACACCCTGTGTATGGTTCAGATTTGTTACCATGACTTTTGGTCTGTTTGGGGTGGGGGTTGCTTTTATGTGGCATTGAAATGCTACAGGAAATTACATTCACAATGATAACAGAGAGCAAAGGAAATAAAACAGGCCTTGTTATAAACTAGCACAGAGGCTTGAAGTAATGAAACTTATGTTTGGTCTTCAGAGCAAGGTTCTGGTATCCCTCATCTCTTCTACTATGACTGATTCTTGCCATGGGCATCATGGCAAGGTCCAGTATTCCTCACATTTAAAGAGTATGGCTCTAAAATGGTTTTCATAAGCCAGCTACTAGAAAGTCTACTGGATCAAAAAAGTCCAAACTGAAACTATATCCTTTTAAAGTTTAAAAGGATATCATTTCAGTTCAGACTTTTTTGGAGAAGCAGTACTTTATATAAATTAGTGAAGCAGTGGAATGCATGTCTAAATGCTAAAGTAGTTTTTAAATTAAAGTTTTTTAGAAGTCTTAAACATGTTTTTATTGAACAACTCTCGTAGCTTTATTGAATTAATTGATGTTTAACCTTGAAAAAAAAAAAAAGGAAATGCCATCAATAATGAGGTTATACATATGAACACTATTTAAAATAAAATATTATAGTCTATATTAAAATAAATATAGTTTAATGAAGATTACAAGATCTTCTCTTTGAAAAAAATAAAATATTTATTTACATAATGATATTTTATCCTGTATATTGAGAAAAATTTAGAAAGTAAATAAAATGCATTCTGCTATCTTGAAACAACAGTTCTCAAAATATTGAGTATTGCAAAGAGGAGAACAAATGAAAGTCTCAGTGGTAGTTAATTTATTTTAAATCACTTTAAATTGCCTGTAGCTCAGCATCAAATATAAGCATCTGGGAGAACTGACAGAAAGAAGAATTAAATTCTCCATTTCATAGAATTACTATTTTTGTAAAACAATGCCATGTATTTGCTATTTAATTAAAAATGAGTTATTACAAGTCACATAACTCTGCTTTATTTACTCTTTTTTTTTTTTTAGCTTACTTAAGCCATCAGTATTATTTTGGTGCTACAATTGGAAGATTTGCCAATCGAATAGCTAACGGAAAGTTCCATATTCTTGATCAAGAGTATCAGTTGAGAACTAACAGTGGTCCTCATCATTTGCATGGTGGCTTTAAAGGTTTTGATAAGGTGCTTTAAATTTAATATTTTGAGAGAAAAAGTGATATCCACTGTGTAATTTTGACACTTTCGAGAAAATAAATGTATCTTCTACTGAGTGTAGCCATAGGATCTGGTGGTTTTTAGCATGCTGTTGTAATAGGGCAGAATAAATAAAACCAAATATAACTAAATTAATCAATGCTGTTTATGTTACTTACTTACTTTTTTTGAAAATAACATTTATAAATTATTATTCCGTTATAATTTAAAAATTCTTGTAATCTTAGTCAAAAAAATTTAAATTAGCTGCTGTAGTAGATTCTTATCAATCCTCCCAATGTTTTCAGTAGTTGTTTTTGAGATCTCAATCTCTTTTATTATTAAGATTAAGACTTTTTTTTTTGTATATATGTTGGACTTCAGGTATCCCCTAAAAAAAAAAAAAAAAAAAAACATCGGATAATTTTGCAAGCTATGTAATGTCACCATATCTAGAAATTAAGCAATTCTAAAAACAATAAGCTGAAAACTGATTCTGTTTCCTAGGATAGCAATTCTGTCCTTTGCTTTGTCTTACTGTCTGTTCCATGATGTACCATCTTGTTGGAATCATAGGTCATCCTTTTCCTTCAGAAGTAGTTCCTCACCAAAGAAATTTTATAACATTTTGTTGTAGTCAGTTTCCTCTGATACATCATCTGGTCAAGCTACTTAAAAATATGTGGATCATTTATTGAAAATATTGACACGGTGCATCCAGTAGTAACTTACTAACTTTGCAGTGGTCTCTCATGCAGCTACAAAGGATCGTCTTTAACCCACTATTGAAAGTTTTGTTTATTGATGTAACCAGTGAGATGGAAATGGGTTTCATCTGATGTAAACATATATGCATAAAATTTTACCAGTCTGAAACCATTATTGACTACACAAGGGTTGTTGGGACACATGCATTAAGCAAATTATAGATCTATAAAAGTATTATGCATGCCAAACTGTCATCTACTGCAGACAAGATAACTGATATCAGTTATCTTGTCTGTAGCTGTTAACAGTTGGTAAATTTTATGCCTATAGCCCTTCAGTATTATTTTTCCACTTTTGCACAACCTGCATTTTATATGGATGAAAATGCAAATCCACTGGAGAAAAAGATTGATATCCACAGTTATTGTTTTGACATTTCTAAGAGCATTTTATGTTGTATTTCTGAATGGGCTTTACTGTATTATCATGTTTGAATTTTTATTCCTCAACCTTTGCATGTTTTCTGGTGCATGAAGTGATGTGCAAATCAAGAATTTTTTTTAAATATGTTAACACTAAGATGGAAAGCATCAACTTACTTTAAAATTGTGTTACACGATAGTATATGACTACATATTATCACATCAAATTCCTGTCTTAAACATCTTCATGAGATGTTTATGACAGGCATATGCTTCAACACCTTTTAAAATACATGCCATTCACTCAGTCATGGCAGTTTGTCAATGGCTAATTGAGCGTTCAACAAAACGTACAACTCAGAATTGAATCTCACCACCCTACAACTGCTATGCTGTGGCAATACGAAACCATCAGATCCTGTGGTTGGTTGTGTGTGTGTCTTTACTATAGTAAGAGTATAATAGGTCCTGAAAGTGTATTAAAACATAGGCATAACAGTATACAGATGGCTGTAAGGCAAAAAAAGAACTTATAAAGACTAAGATAACTTGTGTTTGTCTACATTGCCATACCCTAGAAATAAACATATAATTAGCAATAATATAATATAGAATACAATAATGATTATGTAGCTAATTATTGATATACAGATACATTGAATGGAACTTTTTCAAGGGCTAACCCCATTCAATATATCCCACCAATAATTAGCAAGGCTATCTGTTTCTGATTGCTATCTGCCTGTTTAACTAGGTCCAATTAATAAACATAAAGGCAATTTATGCTAAACTTTAAATTTAACAGCAAACAGGCAAGATAACAACTAGCCTGACAGATAGCTTTGAAACGAATATACTGAATATAATACAGAAAATAGAGGGCCAACCATAATTTTCATTTCAGTTGTGGTGATATTATTTAATTTACATTTGTGCAAAAGGAAGCTAGTGCTGACATAAGGAGAAAGCAAGTAAGGATTATATTACAATATTTGTAATCAGGGCTTTTTTTGGGATGGTATGCAATGGTACGGCATACCGGCACCTTTATTAACAGTGACGTGTGACATTTGGATGCAGCGCACTTCGAAATTTGTAATATTCCATAAATTTTTTTCACATGTTTACGTACTATTCAAATAAGCTTAGTTATTTAACTAAATTTGCATTTTTCACTCTCTATTGTTAAGATATTTTGTATATAAAACTGTATAACCATTTTTATAATTCTAAATTACTCAGTCGGACCTCTAATTATTTTGATTTAAAATTTATTTAAAATAGTTTCCATTGAGCGAGAAAATTTTCATATAGCGAACGGATTAGGAGAGAATTAACTTGGCAATTTAGGCAGTTAGTGCTGCTGCATGAATTAAGAGAGCTAAAGCATTCTACAACTTAGTGGTACATGGTAAAAACCCATCCAACCACCTGTCCCACATATGGAGAAGTTGCGCTGGTCAAGAGTGAGCAGGCAGATCAAGGGGTATTCCCAATGGGCTATGGTTCACCTTCTACTGCAGTGGTTGGACACCACTTCTAGTGCAGTGGTGTCCAACCTTTTCCAGTACAGTTGCCATATTCAAAAAAAATTCAAAGTTAGATTTCTTTAGTGTGTTACATTTTCCATATCTTGTTGCTTCTAAAAGTAAAATTGAAAATATTTGGAAATTTTATTAAGTACAATACACAATTACATTTACTGAGCAAAACATTTAATGAGATTTTTTTGATAATTAACAAAATTTAAAATGCTGTTTTAGTTCACTTTCCGGGCAGGCCATAGGTTGGACACCTCTGTGAATCAACTGTAAGGACCCTGTTCAAGAATTAGGAGGGAGTGATTTTCTTTTACCCCGACAAATAATCATCTGTTGTTTTGCGGAAGTGCATTATCCACGTTTTTCCGTATGATCACAGTAGCTGAATATCCCAATGACACTGACATTTTGGACAGTTCCGAAAAAAAAAAAAAAAAAAGAAAAAATTCAAATTTAAGAACTAGTGACAATACCAATGACGAGAGAAGGAAAACGAGGCCAACAAAGGTATTATTATTATTTTTTTTTTTTTTATGTAAGCCCCAAACACGAGAGGTATTAGAACCTTTAGTACTGTGCTTGGGTTGGAGGTTGAGAAGATGAAAGAGGATATTTGTTGACATTGAATTTGAACTTCAGGAAATACATATGAAGGAAGGTTGTTCCAGAAAACAGCAGTTGAATGAATAAACGAGGAAGATGAAAAGTTGGTTCTGTGAGTTTAAAGTTGGACAGTAAATGGATGTTGGCGGGTGCGGTCACGTGTTCGGACTGTTTTGAAAGAGAGAGCAGGAATTATAGAAGCCAGTTCAGAAGAACAGTGCCCATGGAGTATCTGTAGAAGAGGCATGCAGCAGAAACAGTACGTCTATGAGACAGCGAGTGGAGAGACTCTGTTAGAGATGAATAATTAATTAACCTAACTGCCCTCTTCTGAACGGAATCAAGAAGCCTGAGAGAGGTTTTGGGGACACCACCCCAGATGTGGGAACAGTATTCCATGCTAGGGCAGATTTACAATTTGTAAAGAGTGAACAGCTGTTTGGAAGAAAAGTAATGCCGAGAGTGAAAGAGAAAACCAAGTTTTTTAGATGCAGAGGAAGCAATATTTGTAATGTGCTTGTGCCAAGAGAGATTAGACGTCAGGGTAATCCCCAAAAGAGATATATCATTTTGCCTAGAAATCAGAGTGTCACCTAAAATAAGCATAGGAGCAGAAGAATCCTTTTTGCAAGATATAAGACAAAACTGAGTTTTAGAAGGATTGAAATCAACTAAGTTGTCTTTGCCCCACTGGAGAATTACCTAGAGATCGGCATTTAAGGAATTAGTAGCAGATTTTCGAGAAGTTGAAGCTGATTGAGCAGAACAACGTTTCTCAAAATGGAAAGTGGAATGCAATGTTCTATCATCGGCAAAACTATGGACAGGATTTCCAGTCAATGGAAGAAGATCATTAATATACAAGAGGAAAAGAGTGGGGGACACTGGCATTAGTGGAGAAGTTAGAAGACAGAGAGCCATCTACCATCACCCTCAATGAGCGATCAGAGAGAAAACTGGATAGCAAATTACAAAAACAGTTGGCAAACCATAAGATGGAAGCTTGTTTAGAAGACCTTTATGCCAGACACAATCGAAAGCCTTTGAGATGTCAAGAGCGACTACTTGTGTTTCACCGAACCTTTCCATTGAATTAGTCCATAAATGGGTAACATAAGCCAGAATATCACCAGTGGATCGACACTGACGGAATCCATACTGGCGATCGTTGATCAGACGGAAGGTTTCTAGGTAGTTTAAGAGTTGGTGGTTAATTGATTTCTCCATTACTTTAGAAAGAGTAGAAGTAATTGCAATGGGACGATAATTGGATGGGGGGGGGGATTTGTCACCCTTTTTAAGAACTGGCTGTATATGAGCAAATTTCCAAGCAGAAGGAAAAACACCTTGTAAATAAGAAAGTGAAAAAAGGCGGCAAAGAACAGGAGTAAGTTCAGGAGCACAGGCTTTGAAAACAAGTGGAGAAATATCATCGGGACCTGGAGCTTTCTTAGCATCAAGATTAGTAAAAATCCTTCTGACATCGTTTTGACGGAAGACCACAGGAGGCATTGAATGGAGCATGTTGGGAATGGTGGGAGGTGTTTTACCAAGATCATTAATACGAGTTGAAAGAAAAATGGGATGCTAGCATGTCAGCTTTATCTTTTGCTGAAGTGACAACAGAACCATCTGGTTTGGACAGAGGTGGGAGCAGAGATGGGCAAAAGTTGTGGCCAATAGCTTTGTCAAGAGACCAGAATTCTCGGCTACCATTAGAGCAAGAAACAAGTTTTCTGCCCAGCCTGTTCAAAACAACTTGCTTCTTGAATTAATCCTTCTAAACAAGAAATGTTGGCATTTGGTGAGAATGAAGTTAGAAAATTGTCAATCAGGTTACAGTTAAATGAAAGAGATACAATTCGTGGATTTCAGGAATACCTAATTGAAAAGATGGTTTTGGAAGAATTGAAGTATTCGATGTATGCTCTGAGTAAGATACCAATTTCATCGTATGAATGTGAACGAGGATTTTTACAAATGAATCTGATTGCCAGCCCAACCACAGCTTTGTTAATGACAACAGCAGTTTGTTCACTACTGTTTCTTAAAATTGTAGGCCCACCACTGACCAGCAAAATTCGTAGCTGCTTCGGAAACGTCATTCGCCAACCGACACACAAAGAGGAAGAAAAGAAGTCAGCAGAGGTCTGATGCAAACTTAATAAAAATTTGGAATATTCTACAAAAATTTTATTTTGAAATTATTTTTACATGTTATTTATTTTTAGGGTCTGTAGTCTAACAAAGGACTCTTATAATGTCACTCAGTTGTCTGTCTGTCTGTCAGTCACAGCATTGTATCTCTGGAACCACTCGACCTATTGACTTGAAATTTTGCATGGGTTTGTACATCATTTGGGCCAACATAATGCCATATTGATCGTTGTTGACAAAAATTTGTCTGAGAAATGGGGGAGGGACATAAAATGTCAACAACCTATAGCTTATTATACACCGATGGAAAGAGGTCAACTAGTAGGTTTAAAATATTTTTTAAATTAAAAATGGCGGTGCCAGACAGGAAAATATGAGTAATTTTTGTGTTCCCTCCTCTATTTCCGCCGCTAATGGAGCTAAAAATTTAAAAATCACATTAGCTATGTGTTATTTGATGCTTATCAAGGGAAAATTATTCCGATTGAAATCTGTCATTTACTTTTTGTGTTAAAATTAAAAAAGCAATTTTTTATTGCACTTCAATTCTTTGTACTAAGTCTGACAAAAAGGTTGCTAAATAGTTAGTTAGTTAATAATTCTATAACAATCATTTATAAATTTTGCGAAAAGAAATATTTTTTAACAATTTTGAAAGCTGGAGTTGTCTCGGCCAGGAGGTACTCAGAAAGCCAGTGCTGAGGTGGCGGTGGTGGGGAGAGGCACCTGTGTGGAGTCTTGCATGGCCCTCACCTGCCAGTCGCTTTTCCCCCAAGACTTTAATTGCTTCTCCAGGAAGAAGTCGGGGTCGCTTCTCCCACTCTTGTCATTCACAACAACTGGAAAGACTCAAACAGACAACGTTTTCGTTAGTTCCTTAGTTTCAGGCCAATTCGGAGTACTAGAAACTTTTTTTCAGTTACCATAACGCCCCGTATTTGAGATACTACACTAACGACCATTCGTGACTACGGACTTCATCCTGAGTGCTCGGCACTCAGTAGTTGGCCGATTTATTTACTTATTTTACTCACATTTTGCTTATTTTTTTTATATACATTTAATAATAAATTTATGCTTAATAAACTGTGTTAATATACTAAATTTGTTGTTCTTATTCCAAAAACATTACTACTAAAGTAACAATATCAGGAAAAAAAATTTTAGGGTACTTTTCATATCCTTTTAATTTTCAATTTTTCTTGATAGCAAAGAATGAGTACCAGCACCTAATTTTTTTACAAAAAAAGCATAGTACAGTAATAGTACCTCAATTTTCCTCGACTTGCTCTAATAGATCTTGAGGTATAAAAATTTACAGTATACATATATATGTGTGTGTGTACACACACAGTGCCGTTGTGAGATATTTTTGTGCCCTAGGCAAATCAAGCATTTGGCACCCTTTTAAATAATCTGCATGACTGCGAAGCACCCCTACCCAAATAGCACCCTAGACATTTGCCTGGATGCCTACCATGACATCACTGTGTACACATATTGTATTTTCATTTTATATGGCCATAGCCAGCCAGCCAGCGGGGAAGAGAGATTGCATAGCGAGCTCCCAGATGTGTTTTCATAGCACATACACAATATTGCTATTTATAATATTAAGTTTGCAGTGCCTATCTGTAGGTGACAAAAAAAAATCTCATCATCCTATAATTTTTTTTTCTCACTGACAGTTCAGTCTTTCAAAACAGCAGTTACAGGACAATGAGGATCTCAATGCTAATAGAAGTCATTTCTGTTGGCATTGAAAAATCTGATCTTCTAGGTGGATAGAAAGTGAAAATTTACTGTACCAGAGCTATCACAAGTGAACTGCTAAATTTAATTGGGAAAATACTCATATCATTCATAATTGTTAGAATGCATAATTACAGTGATGCATGAAATTTTAGTAGAAAGCTTTAAAAACCCATATTTTATTTTAATTGATTGAAAGGGTTTACAACCATATTTTTTATATAAGGTAAGAAAAGGATGAAGCCCATGTTGTAGCATTATCTCTCAAGTTGAGAGGAAGTAGCTTTGGTGTTTTATTATAAATAAACAGCACTTTCTTTATGAGAAAATATAATGCCCACTTATTTGCACAGCCACTCCTGGCTTATGTAATACTTGACTTACGGAAATTTGATTTTATGTAAGTTTTTGCCAGCTAAAGCAAACTTTAAAAAACCGTGGAAACGTATTTCGCATCCTGTAGGTATCGTGAAAATATCGTAATGTGAACCCAATAACACTTTTTTTTTTTTTTTTTGGTAATTCATTCCAAGACCTTGGAAGTTGAAATTTTCGGTATATAACTAAGCTATTTATCTCTCTAAAATGCCATTTTTATAATGGAAATTACACTACCCTTTCATCGTTACCATATGTTCCGTTATAAGAATCAATTTTGAATGCCTTTATTGATATTTTTCTAAAGAACATTTCTGGAGGTCACGACCATAAAACAATAAAAACAATTTGAACTTTCCGGTTTATTGGGCTTTTCTGTTAGTGCAATCTATTATAAATGGTTAGTAAATTCAATATTATTGCATTTGTGATAATACCGATAGCTGGAATTCTATGGGTTTTTACGTTATGTTATTATGGTGAGATGAGTTCCCCTTCACTGAAATCGTCACTCATATAAAAAAACAAATTTTCAGAATCTTTTCATCATTCCTATTTACCTATTATAATGGTGAAGGGAAAGGGACCAACGGAAAGTGGAAGTACTGTCAGTGCTAAGAAACAAAACAAAATTGATTTAGAAACGAAGATGATTAATTAAGAATTACAAAGCCGGACAAAGTTCGTCATCTATTGCTCTGAATTAGGTCTCGTTGCTTCAACAGTGAATACTAAGGTACAGTCCATGTAGAAAAGAACATGTTAAAGGATCAATGCATTTAAGATCAACAGTGATCACAAAACAGTGTTCAGGTGCTATATTGAAGATGGAAAAGCTATTAATAATATTGATGGAAAATCAGATTCAGAAGCAAGTGCCCCTGAATCCAATGGCCATTCAAACAAAAGCAAGAAGTATTTATGAAGATATTAAGGATAAGTACGGCGAACCCCACGCCAAGTTCGTGGCAAGCAAAGAGTGGTTTAATAGGTTCAAGCAGTGCACTGGTTTCCAAAAGATTAAAGTATGCGGAGAAGTCACCAGTAGTGATTCTGCAGCTGCAGAAAAATTTTGTGATGTGTTGAAAAAAAACCCCTTCTAAATCTCCACAGCGGCATACTTACCATCTGGAGAGTTAATTCTGGCAACGATGCTCGAAAGGTAAAACTTGCTGATGTTGTGCCTGTCTCCTCTCTCTTTTTGTAATTTTATAATATAATTTTGAAATTTTTGTAATTTTCTACTTTTGTAATTTTTCCTGCATGTGATTTAAAAAAAATTGAATAAATAATTCTATTTACATGTTTGTCGAATATTTTTTTGCTTCAATCAAATTTGTGAGTGCTGCATAAGCATTTAGGGAATTTCCAACTTATGTAGAGTTCTGCGGAACGCAACCCTTACGTAAGTCGGGGAGTGGCTGCAATTTGAATTTTTTCCCCAACTGAAATTTTCCGATATGAAATTTAAATTTATACAGAATTTCTCTTTTCCTTAGATATATTTATTTTCATTTTCACAAATTGTTTTTAATTATACTTGCGGGGATACATTTCAATGGTAGTTCAAATCAAATTCAAATGCTGTACTCCTTTCAATTTTGATCACGGAAATATTGGCTTACACTAAAGACCAAGGCCTTGTATTTGAAGTGTTCTGCCTATGTTGCTAATATCTATTTAAATGATATAACATCATCAGCTGACCGGGCTAGCCGGGTGGGTAAAGTGCCTGCCTGACAACCCAAAGGTTGCGGGTTCGAATCCTGCCTCGGGCTTGGATCAGAGTAAATGCAAAAACTTTGGTAGGTGTATTGTGGCCATAGAAGCCGATGCGCCAACAATTAACAAAAAAAAATATAACATCACAAGAAAAGATGACTCTGCTGCACAATGCCAGAACAGCTGTTCATTAAGCATACTTGGCTTCCTTCCAGCTGATGAGAAAACTAGTAAGCTTTGAAACATGGCCTATTTAAATAGATGGTAGATCTGCTTTTTCCGGTGATGTGCTATATGATTTAAAAAGATATTTTATTACAACTTATGTAGAACTGTGGATAATGGTATTATCCTACTGCTTTTTCCCTAAACCTCCTGTTTTCCTCCTGTTTCTTTGCCTATTTTGGCCAAAAAATCTGTTTTATTCTCACTTGCAGTTATTTGATCTCCAGCTTGTCAAAAGTTGGCAGCTATGTGTGCAGTTCAAGCCTATCCTGTTATTTTCACAGTAAACAGTGAAATATCAAAGAATTACATCAATTATAGTGATTCTTTTATTTCAGTTATAGTTTGATATGACAACTAAAGTTAATGGCTATCTATTCCTTTCTCTATTAAAAAAAAGTATACTTCCTGAAAATATTTTTACAAGACAATAATCAAAGATTATTGTCTTGTAAAAATATTTTCAATTAAATCAATTAAATTTACAGGATGTTCTACATCCTGTAAATTTAAGTTGATAGTAGTTATGGCAGTATGTATGTGTTCTTGTATGTGTGAATTGTGTGGATATTATATTTAATATTAAAAGAATTATCGTAGTTTGGTTTAAAATAATCAGCTGAATTGTTGGATTTGTTTTTATTTATTCAAGTATAGCACACTTTGGCAAATATCTTGAAATACAGATATAATAAATATTTATCCAGGACATAGCTTATATCAATATACGAGAGTAGCTTTCTTTATTTCTGAATTTTTTGCTCCTATTGAAAGATTATTACAGACTGTTTACTAGAAAGAAATTATTATAATCTGAATTTTGATCTGCTAGAATGAAAGAATACCATCAGTAAAAGCCATACTGCGATACCATATCTTCTGAGATAAAGGTTATTTTTATCTCAGATAAAAATAACCTTCTTTTTGTAATATAAAGATAACTGATAACCAGAAAATCATTACTGATAGTGATTGTGCTTGTTTGCTCTTATATTTTAAGAAAATGAGATATCAGTGCGCGTGCACACACACACACACACACACACACACACACACACACACACACACACACACACACACACACACACACACCTACCAACCTTTTAAGCATTCATTTATTTCCTGGTTGTCTCTTTTGAAATAAAGGTATTTTGAATATTTTAATATAGATAATCTCTTAAAACTTTTTCATGTAGAAATATTTAAGCTTCTTATGTTGCCTTTGTTTTATTTCCCAGTGATTAGTAAAATGGGTATTAATATTTGTATTGGTACTAAAATGAAGCTTGGATGCAAGGAAGCAAAGCTTATATAGTATTTGCCATAATATTTCCTTTAAAATAAGAGATATATATATATATATATATATATATATATATATATATATGAGCTTCCTGTCATGATAAACTGTGGCCAGGGGATTTACAGATATTCTAAATACTGCTGAAAAAGTTATCCCTTTTCAATTACACAAGCTGGCTAAGGTAAAGAAAACAAACACGAGAATTATAGGTAATATTGGACAAACTGGTTTGTCCAATAAGTTTCTCCCTGCATTTCTCGGTAAACTGACAGTGCATGTTATCAGTAGCAGGAGTAGAAGTGGAGAACGATATATTGATTGACGTGTAGGTGTGACAGACGATGTAATGATTAGTTTTTTCTCATTATTAAAGGAAGATTATTGGAGTTCATGATTGTTTTTGTTATTTTAAAAAACTGGTTTACTTCGAACAGGGTGTGCACTCCAGACATGCCATTGAATATAGTGTTTTTTAATAGATTTTCATTTTGAATTAGTTAAAAAGGCTTAAGTTAGTTTACATCACTGATTCAGGATGGATTCATGCATAAAACTGTCTGTTTTTAATAGATTTTCATTTTAAACTAGTTAAAAACAGTTAGATTATGAAAAAAGGAAAAAGTTTCTTTATTTTTCTTTACATTTCTTAACCTGGCCTTAAATGTTAAGTTAGGAAATAATAGAAAACTAAAGAAAGATTCTTTACACACACACACACACACACACACACACACACACACACACACACACACACACACACACACACACACACACACCCGTATTTCCCCATGTATAAGACACACCTTAATTTTGGGGCCCGAAATTTGAAAAATTATGTATTACATAAAGTTATTGAACTCAAGTTTTATTCATCATAAAATTCATACAACTCATCACTGTCAAAACTCCCATCCATTAGCTTGTCCTCATCTGTGTCTGATGACGAATCACTGTTTTCATATATTGCCTCATCCTCAGTTCCATCTATGGCATTTGAAATGCCACACTTAAATGACTTGACAAAGATCTCAGTCTTGATATTTTCCCAGGATCTACCCAGATACAAACTTCTCCTATAGTTCGTTTCTTCACTCTTCCTGCTGGTGTCAAATTGTCCCCAGAAGACTTCATCCATTGGTTCCATTCATCTCTTGTGGCAGCTTTGAAGGGTTTGTTAATGCTGACATCAAGTGGTTGGAGCTGGGATGTCAAGCCTCCAGGTATGATGGCAAGTTTTGCTCTGCAGAAATCTTCTTTGTATTTTTTGTTACGTTGTTGTTGTTGTTATTTGGTTTTTAGGAGCATTAGCAACTAAGGCCATATTGCTCCGGTGATATGCGGTGGTCATTCACTGACCTTTCCGCATCCTCCGTATTTGGTGATCACGGGCTTGAACCCCAGTCTAATCAAGAAGCGTGTGCTACGCACTGCTGCTCCTGCCCACCTGGCTACGGAGGCGGCCGTATTTTTTGTTATGTGTGCCCTGAACTGATCAAGCACCAATAGGGCAGGCTTGCGTAAGAGTCCACCTGGTCTCCTGCTCCAAACTTTCTCAAACCAGATCTTCATCCCATCCTGATCCATCCAACCCTTGTCATGAACATGGACAATCACTCCTCGAGGAATGTCTTCTTTTGGCATTGTTTTGCGTTTGAAAATCAGCATAGGAGGCAGCTTGGTTCCATCAGCACAAGCTAGAACAACTGTATAATGGCTCTTTTCATGTCCACTTGTCTTCAGTTACAGTTTTCACCCCCTTCTTATCAACAGTTCTGTTACTTGGGACATCGAATTGAAGGGGGACTTTGTCCATATTTGCAATGTCCCAACTCAAACTGATGTGTCTTCCGACATCGAATGACAAAACGATGAAATTCAAGGACCTTCTGCTCATAGCTTTCAGGCATATTTTGGGCAAGTCTGGTGCATGTACGCATGCTTAGTCCATTCCGTTTCACGAACCTGAAGCACCAATTGTGTCCTTTGAAATCAGTAACATCTTTTTCATCAGCAATTCTTCTTGCCTCATGCTGAACCATCTTTGTGGACACAGGAATTCCAATTGCCCTTTGCTCCTCAATCCATATCTTAAATTTCCTCTCTAAATCAGGCCATTTTGCTGACTTCCTCTAATGGCCTTCTTCTGCTGTGGCGTTTTCAGTAGGGTTTCTTCTTCCCGTAGCCAGTCTCGGATTGTTTTCTCATTTGGAGGAGGACCAAACTTACGTTCAGTAGCACGATTTCCATTCACTTTTGCAAACTGGATCACTTTTAACTTGAATTCAGCACTGTATGAAAATCTTTTCTGAGCCATTTCTGGGCAGAACGTGGCAAAACGTAACCTAATATACCGGTAACAAGTGCGAAACAATGAGCGCAAAGACAACAAGTGCGAAAAAGCGGGAAATGCAAATTAAAAAAAAAAAAAAAAAAAATCTACAACCACTGTATAAGACGCACCCAGTTTTTAGACCCCAAATTTTTTGAAAAACGGTGCGTCTTATACATGGGGAAATACGGTATATATACAGGGTGTCTCAAAAATATTGGTACAAACGTTTAGGGGAGGTAGGTAACATCTAAAGGAATGCGAATCACATAGGAATCCATAACCGGAAACGTCACGGGAAAGTAGTAGCAGAGGCACAAGAAGCAGAAATGACACAAGACAGTAATTAGTGGCAAACATTTATTTGATATAATATTAACAATGGAGTAAGAGATGGATGCATTTCATGATGTTACAACAGATGCTCGAAGGTTCCCCCATGAGACGCGATGCATGTGTTACACCGATGCAGCATGGATTGGCAGACACGGTCAAACACACCTGGAGTTTCTTTGACAGTAGCAGCAGCGCAGACGAGTCTCGCCACGAGATCCATTTCCGTCTCCACAGGTGATTCATACAGGATAGATTTGAGGGGCCCCCCACAGAAAGAAATCAAGGCTCGATAAATCAGGTGAGCGTGGGGGCCAGGCAACGGGTCCACCACAGCCAATCCATCGACACCCAAAACGCCTGTTCAAATGGGCACAAACACATCTTCCATAATGGGCAGGTGCCCCGTCATGTTGAAACCAAATGTTGCATCTCACATTTGCTGGAACATCGTCAAGTAACCCTGGTAGAACTTGTTCAAGAAAGATCCGATATTTAGTGGAGTTCATGCGGGATGGTAACAGGTATGGACCAACTAAGCAGTCGCCGACCATACCCGCCCACACATTTATTGCGAAGTGATGTTGTGCCGCATGGGGGGACACACCGTGTGGGCCCTCTGCTAATCCATACACTAGGTGTATGTCTGCCAGCTCACAGTTCGTATATCAATGCAATCTCTTTGTGCGGTGACTACTGCTTGAATGAGTAAACCAGAAATTTTCCCTCTCGCGAACTGATGAACAGCGCCATGTACCGACTTACGGTGACGGTTTATGGTTATGGGTTCCTATGCGATTCACATTCCTTTAGATGTTACCTACCTCCCCTGTACGTTTGTACCAATATTTTTCAGACACCCTGTATATACATATCATAACGTCACTCAACCACTTAACATTATGATGTTATCGTCTGTTGTGTTCACGCATCAATTAGTACATCATCTGTCACTCCCATGTGTCAATCGATATATCATTCTTGAATTCTACTGCCACTACTGATAACACACACCATCTTTTACCAAGAATGCAGGGAGAAATTGTGGTAGTGGCAAACCAGTTTGTCCAGTACATTTCCCTTAGTTTGCTGTGATTCTCGTGTTGGCTTTCTTTACCTTTGCATTTATTTTTCTCCCTCTATAAAGTTAGGTGATAACTTGTTCCAGCAGTTAGTCTTTGAGTAAAGGCATATTTCATTACATCCATTTTACAATTATCTTTCTTTAATTTTTTATCTCCTTGTTTACATCATCCTAGAAAGTGTTTGTTTGGCTCTCTTATAGTCTTAAATACTTCATTCAAATTACATGCAAATACCTAGTTTCCAGATTTTATGCTTAACTGGAGTCTACATGTGTGAATATCTTTGTATTCATGACTAGTCTTGTTGCCCTCCTTTGTATGCATTCAAAGAAGCTTGTCTCTTCCTTGAATTGAGGCCTATATTCAAGATGTGGTCTACATTGTTATGTACAGCAAAATAATTACTTTATCACTATTGGTAAAATTCCCATATGTCATTGACAGTATCCCATGAAATGAAGTCTGTCTATAGTATTCAAAATGTGTAGAACAGCTACCTGTTTATCTTTACAGGCCCAATTGATAATCTAACTTGAGGTTACGGTGGATTTCACTTGACCCTTACATTTACTAGCATTAAAGCTTAATTGCCATTCTTAAGACCACTTGGATAATTTTTCTTGTTAACAGCAGTGCCCACTGTAAAGTGTTTTCATGTCTAATAGCACCAGGGGTTAGCATTAGCATTAGTTGAGGCATATGATGCAAAGAAGCAAGCTTATACAGCATCAGCCAAACCCCCCCCCCCCCCTTCCATTTCATCCATCTGATCACTCCAAATGTTTGTTTGGTTCAACCTTAAATTTATTTAAGCTATCAACTTCCACAACAGATGGAAGTCTATTCCAGCAATAAACTACCCACTGGCTAAAGGCAAACTTCTGCACATCTAATCTATGCCCCCTTAGGTTCTTAATCTCAACAAGTGGAAGTATTCCATCAGCATTGAGCCTGCTCAAACCATTCAAGGCCTTGTACACCTCAGTCAGATAACCTTGCAGGTGCCTGGTCTCCAGATGCCGCAACTGATAGAATTTAAGCCTCTCCTGGTAAGAGAACCCATTTGTTCCTCTCTCCAATTTTATTGTCCTTTGTGCTCGTTCTAACAACTCTACAGCCTGCCTAAAATGAGGCCTCCAGACCTGTATGCACTACTCAAGGTGTGGCCTGGCCATTGCCTTATACAAAGTTATAATCACCTCCTTGTCTCTGCTAGCAAAATTCCTATATATCATTGACAAAACTCTTTGACCTGCTCTGGCAGCTCATCTGCACTGCTCAGAGAACTTCATATCTGACTGCACAATTACCCCCAGGTCTTTTTCATTCTCCACCTCCCTGAGTGTAGTACCACACAGTTGGTACGTTTCTCTTGGGTTACTGCTACCCACATGCAGTACTTTGCATTTGTCAATACTAAACTTCAGTTGCCACTTCTCAGCCCATTTTATAGATCCTGTTGTAGTAGCATACTGTCTTTACTATCATTAACAACCCTGCCAACCTTTGTATCATCTGCAAACTTGAACATTAAGCCTGATATACCTTCATCGATATCATTAATAAATACACAAAACAACAATGGGCCCAGCACTGAACCCTGTGGGACTCCACTAATAACATTAGTCCACATAGAGCAGTGTACATTTATTATCACTCTCTGCCTTCTCCCACTCAACCATTCCTTTATCCATTGCAGCAACTTGTCTTTAATGACATACTGCTCCAATTTGTACAGTAGTCTTCCATGTGCAACAGTATCAAAAGCCTTCCTGAAATCCAATGGGTTTCTCCAGTTTCCGCGTAATATACATTGTCATGTGAAACAGAAGACTGTTGAGGCCAGAGATTTAAAAGTGTGTGGATATTGTTAAGTGTAATGTCGTGTACCATTGGTCATTCGGCCGTTGGGGCCCACCGTTGTCCACACTTGGCCCTGTGGAGGCAGATCAGGTATACCAGTACAGTCAGTCCTCGTATAGCATGATAGTTGTGTTCCTAGAAACCCTCGTGCAATGCAAAATCATGCAATATAAACAACAGGCCCTATGGGAAAAATAGGGTTAGGTGCCGACCACCCAAGATTGAACACACATTTGTAACCAAAACATTACCAAACACAATAAATAATCGTAATAAAATACTTACGTATTTTATTACGTTTTAACACAATAAATAATTGTAATAAAATACGCAAGTATTTTATTACGACTATTACGTGATAAAATATTGCTAATGCTTTTGCTTCTATCGTAAGCAAACTTGTTTTTTTGTTTGATTTTCTATCCAAACAGATAACAGCCGTTCCATCTCTTCCAATTCTTGTGTCTTAATATAATGGATTTTAATTACACTTTGAGTTGTTCCTGCCACGAAAGTTGTTTTTATTTTCTCTGAATTCTTTGTAATTCTCGGCATTGCCTCATTTAGGTCTGTATCACGTGCAATATCACATGGTCTTTCATTTCGCTCAAAGTGTTTCACAATTTCATATTTTTTTCTCTTTCGACAGAGGTGGACTGGCCATAAGCCTTACCGGAGGAACCCAGGTGGGCCAGAGGTCGGTGTGATTTTGGCCATAAACGCTAGTATGAGGCCACTACAAATTTTCCTGGGTAAGAATTTTTGACCCAGTCCGCCTCTGTTTATCGATTTCTTTTCTTTTTCTCTCTGAATCTGCAGTGTCTTCACCAGGACGCTTCCTTTTTACACCTTTTAAGTATTTTACTCATTTAGGGAATAAAGCACAATTACAAAATGAGGAGGCACGCTTGATACACATAAACAAAGCCGTAGCAACTGAATAAACAACACCGTAAAGGCAGAGATACACTATTAACACCTCACATTTTACTCAAGCACATTTCTAGGGGTTACTACCATAAAACAATAAAAACAGTTTCCAGTTGCGTTTCTGCTAGTGGAATCTGTTATAAACTGGTAGTAAACTCGATCTAATTGCATTTGCGATTATACCGATAGCTGGAATTGTGTTGGTTTTTACGTTATTATTTTTACATTACGTTATTAAGAAACATAAATACATTTTCAGAATCTTCTCTTCATTCCAATCGTGTTGCGTTCAGTTGGGGTGATTCTGCGTTCGACTGCCATTTCTTGTAAGCACAAAGTTGAATCGTGCATAAGCGAATTCGGTTCATGTTATATAAGATATCGTTCCCCTATTTATAAATTGTGTATGACCGAATTCATGTAGTGTAAACACGTGTTATACGAGGACTGACTGTATTTTAAGTAAGTACTCTGGCAGGTCCTGCCACCTAATTTCCTGAGATTTCAGTGGCTAAGTACTAAAAAAAAAAAAGATAAATTAATTAATTTAAAAAAAAAAAAAAAAAAATATATATATATATATATATATAAGCCCACTGTAATATTATCAGCCAATTTTGACTTGAAATTTGATACAATTGTCACTACATTATCACCACTCATAACTCTGGTCCAGTCAGAGCGTTAAGCAGTTATAACCTACTCCAAATACCACGTTTCCTTAATGCCAAGGCCTTCATGTAAGATTCAAGAGACTTTCTAAAATCTAAGTAAATTGTATTAGTTATTCCTTGAATCCAGTTCTTGTGTGATGACCTCATAATACAAACAGGATCAGACAAGATTTTCCTTAACAAAACCATATTATGACTCCTATATCATTACTGTTGAGGTGATTTTTTTGCTGCATCCTTAATCAAAGGTTCAGTGAAGTGAGATTTACAGGGTTATAGTTGGCTGGATCACCCCTTAAGAGAACTTCTGGGTGCCTCCGTAGCCAGGTGGGAAGGAGCAGCAGTGCGTAGCACACACTTCTTGATTAGACCGTGGTTCGAGCCCGTCACCACCAAATACAGAGGATGCGGAAAGGTCAGGGAATGACCACCGCATATTCCCGGAGCAATATGGCCTTAGTTGCTAATGCTCCTAAAAACCAAATAACAAACAAACAAGAGAACTTCTTTTGTGTGTAGAAGAGATGTTGCATATTTCCCATATAAGTGTGTGTAAAAAAAAAAAAAAAAACCCCACACCTTCAGAGGGTGGTTTTTTTTTTTCTCTCTTTTTTTTGCTAATGAAAAAGTCATCTAATGCTTAACTAAGTTTTATCCCCTTTAAAACTATATTCTTATGTGATTATAGATAATGTTCCCCTGTGTTTGACCATTATTGTTCATTCTTTTCCTTTCACATATGCAAAGAATTCTTTATTATCTTTCTTGTACCTTTTTGCTAAATTCTTTTCATAATCTGCCTTAGTCTAAAATCAAAATTCATGTCTGTTACCTGCATTTGATTTTGATCATGGAGAGGCTTTCTGCTTTCACAGAAAACCAAGTGCTTGGGCTTATGTTTGACTTAGAGACAAATACTATTATCCACAATTCTACCTAAGTTGTTAATATATTTAAATTTTATAGCATCAACTGAATAGGTGAATTCACTATACATTTAAAAATCTGAGACACTTCCAGGACAGCTGTTTTGAAGCTACTGATTTTTCATCAGCTGGTGGGGGTCTCTTTTAGCAAACATGTCACTAATGTCTAAGTGAACAGCCAAGCAGTGTATGGAAGTAAGACTTCCATTTTAAAACATAACTTATGTTTGTCTTTAACCCCAAAATTATTTTATTTCAACTTTATATTTTGATTTTATATCAACTACTATGTTGAAATACCCCTACTAACCTAGTCTTGTGTTTCCATAGCTTTTCGTGCTCTGAGTAACCTGATTACAAACTACTTGATACATTTCACATTGAACAGGATCTCTTGATAATCTCCAGATATCTCAGGTAGCCTTACAGTTTCATCAATTCTTTGCTCATCCATTGCAAGTTTCTGCCTTATACCACATCTTTTTAAAGGTGTGAAGTGTAGCAGACAGTATTATTATATTCTGAAACAATTCACATTTAGCATTTGTGCACTCCCTGTAGGAATTTCAGCTGCTCCCAATGAATTTAAAATGAACATCTTTCCCTTTATCCTTATTAACTATTATTTCCTTGTATAATTTCTATATCAAAATTTTATGGTAACGTGAAGATTTTTAATGGCAAGCGACCCTTTAGTAATGACCAAGTCAAGAATATTAATTCCCTTGATGTATCTCTGACAAGTTAGTGTATACCACAGTTGCCAACATCAGTGCTTTCAAGCAATTTTCAACTGCAAAATCCTTTACAAATCCAATTAAAATTAAAATATTAAAAAAAAAAACAGCCATATATAAATTAAATAAAAAAACCAATAAAATATTTGTGGAATTTGTGAGATCCCTTTGGGGAATCCAAAAGTTTGCATAACACTGAAAACTAATGGCTTACATAGTCCAAGAACTGACTGCTACTAAGTGTCCTATCCACAACTTCAAATTTATATTTAGATATCCCATAATAATTAAACATTCCAGTTGTACAAAAAAACTCAATTTTTCATAGCATAAGGATATTGCAGATATTGCTTCCTTTGCATAAAAAACACTAGGCTTTCACTTTAAACATTATTTTTCTACTAAGCAGGTATTTCTACATTTGCAGGAGTGCTCCTAAAAATTCTCATACTCTCTTGGCTTAATCCAAAAGAGATAGTAAGATTAATTAATGATCTCTTCCCCCCCACATTTTATAGGCATTGCATTTTTGAACTGGCCTTCTTTCGTACAAGATGTGATTGAAAAATTGAGGAACCAACTTTCTACCTTGAAGCCGTAGTCACTGCAAGTTTGATTTTTCCTGTTTGGTAATACACAATTCACCTGTCTGTCTGCATTAATGCACATTGAATTAGAAGATTTTTTTATGTGTTTGCTGCATTTTAAAATGAGTGATTTTACTGAAGAAATTTGCATTAAATTTTGTTTCAAATTAGGGGAAAGTTAAGAGAAACCCACAAAATGTTAAAAAGGATGGCATGTGTCACTGAAAGACTTAAATGGTTTCCAAAATTTAAAGAGGGGTCACTTGTCCATTAAAGATGATCCTCGCTCTGACCACACTTCAGCTTCAAAAACCAGTGGTTCAGTTCTTCTTGTTTATGGTCTGATTCAGAGTGAGTGACATTTAACTGTCTGCAAAGTTGCCACTGAATTAATATTTTTTTTATGGGATATGACAATTTTAACAAAAGATCTAGGAGAGCAATGCATTTTAGCCACATTTGTCCCGCTAATCCCCAAACTTTTTTTTTTTGATCACACCTCGTGTATTTCCTGAAAATTGAAACCTACAGAAATTCAAGCCTGCTATCAATGAATTTGACTTTTTTAATCCATTTATAGTACTTAGATTATGTTGTGCTTATTTAGAGGGAAAATCCCTCCCCCCTCTTTTTTCTGAATTCATTTTGTGCCCTGTTTTTAGGTATTTTGCACTTAGCTCACTTTTTCTTTTGGTCTTGGTTTCTCTATTAAAAATTTGAGAATTCTGTGTTGAATGAGGTCAAAATTATCTGTTCCTTGGTGTTAAACTCACGGAGATTAGTTTTGGTTGAACAGGTGCATTATGTAATTTTAAAGCTTACATGAATATCAACTTTCAGAATAACAAAACCACCTTAATATATTTTAATTTGTTCCATTATATACATAATCAAAAATTTCTAAAATTTTTCTTTTGAAATTAGATTTTTTGAACCAAGAATTAAGAAACAAATTTTTTGCTATAAAAATGTTAAAAAGCAGTTCCACAGTTCATTTGTTTCTGTGTAGCTTTCTTTGGTCATTAATATTGCACATTATAGTTGTATATATTTCTGTATATGTGATATATATATTTATTTATTTATTTAGGCCATATGGGAATCTCATGTTGAAGGAAGTACTGTTATTTTCACATATGTAAGCCCTTGCTGGGAAGAAGGTTATCCTGGTCAAGTCACTGCTCAAGTTAAATATGAACTGAATGAAGAAAACGAACTTGTAGTTCAGTCTACTGCTTCATCAACACACCTTACTCCTGTTAATATTACTAACCATTCCTATTTTAATTTGGGAGGCCATGTAAGTAGCCTTTTATGAGGATCTGTACAAGCCTTGCTTGAATTCCCTTCTCCTTTCTGATTTGTACTTGTCTTTATTTGAAAATTTCTTTTATGATATAAATTTCTGTTAATTTTTTTATGAAATAGCCAGGTATAAAAATTAGTTCTTTTATACACACACACACACAGTTGGACATTCTATATAATGAAATTGATCATTCACTTGAAAAAATTCATTAAACAGAAATTTCCTTATACAGAAATATGACCTTTTGAACATTGAAAAATACTGTAATTCAACATTCAGAAATATAGTAAAAGATGGGAAATAAATCAGAAATAAGTGGGAATGAATAAATTTTTCTAACATTTTAAAACAATTTATTAATACATGCATATTAAGAAATAGCTACTTACATGATGTGCACAATATATTAGTAGACTTTTAAGAATTATTTCATAAAATATTTGGTTATTTTTTGTTGTACACTGGATTTTACTTTACATCGTACCTTTACATTTTTACCGCCTAAACATTTATCACCTTTAAAAGTTGGTGTGTCATTTGGCAAACATTAGAAAACTAGACCTGTTTCATCAACCTTTGGGTTCGTGGTCCTCCATAATTTTTTTCAAAACTGTTTCTTTCCAATGGGTACAGTCTTTTTCGAGTAAGCCATAGGCGTTTTAAACTTGTCCCGCTAACAAGAACTGGCTTTATGCCCCAGAAAAGAAGCGTAATCCATAGCTTTTCATTTTATGAATGGCACTGATATCGGCATGTATTGGTCTTGAATCAACTTCACCCACTTAAAAATGGCTTCATTTTCATCTTCATACAGGCAGGCATAATTTTGCATGCTTAAGACTGGGTTCTATTTCCTCAAACAGTTTGAGAATCTAAACACGGTTTTTCAGAATGGTTGATAGACTACTGGCAGGGATACCAAATTTTAAAGCGATTTCTTTCTTTTTTTTTTTTAACTCTCCTATCTACACTATTAAGCACTTCCACACTTGACACTCAAAGGTTTCCTCTTAGACATTGTAAGGCTACTTGCACAGCAGCTAAAGCAAAACTGATTTAGGGACCACTTGTAACTACCATGTAAACAGACAGGCGAAATTTAGTGAAAGTGTGGATGACTCATTTCTGCGAAACAACATGAATTTCCGAGATAAAGGAAAATCAGTCTCCTAATTCTCTAATAGGGTGCTTTCAGTTGAAAACAGGTTGACCAGAGCCTTTGTCCATGTCGGGAATATGCTTTAATCTTTGCCAATGGCTGTGGACACAGATAGCAGTTGACCAGGCACCACTAAATTGTGGAATGTTTTAGCTCTTAATAAGAATTAATCCTTTAGCTCTTTAAAGCCAAAGGGATTAATTCTTAATATGTTTAGCTCTTAATTCATGCTTTCTACAGCATCAGCTTTATTGCTTAAAGGCTACAGGTGCGACTAATGCGTACCCTGGTCTCTTGAAATTAGTTCATTATATGTAAATTTTCTTTGTTATATGGAAACTAATTTTCAATATAATGACCAAGGAGAAATCAAAAAAGTTTGCTAAATAGAAAATTTCGATATATGGAGTTCATTAAAGAGAGGCCCGACTGTGTGTGTGTGTATACAGTGAAACTTCTCCTAACGGACACCTCTCGTTAACGGACATCTCTCTACAACGGACATTTTCAAATTCCCTAACTCACCTCCATTGGTTTTAACGTGTTTTCAGCTTCTGTCTAGCGGACATTCTCTGTAACGGAAGCAGACAGGCAATCTGCACTGTTTCGTTTAGATTAGCACTTAATTTGATCTCCCCATAACGGACAGCAGGCGAGCTCACGGGCCTTTTTCTAGGAACTTTTCTTCCACGTATTGCCTCAATCGTGTGTTTATTTTCTATTTCCGATTCTCTGAATTTTTTCAAGGTTTACGTCGTGGTTCTAAACCCTTTTTCAAGAATTTTAAGGCACGTGTAAAACTTCTGATGAATTCGGTGTATGCAGGGGGGGGGGATATGGTCGGCCTTTCGTCTTTTCAGTTTTCAGTTTTGTTCAGTGTCGTGTGAAGTCACAATGCCTTCTCGTAAACATTTAACTTTAAAAGATAAAGTCGAACTCATTAATGCGTATGATCGGCAAAAAAATAGTGTTCGCAATCTCGCTGCAAAATTCAAAATCGGGAAGACGCAGGTAAGCGACATCCTAAAGAAAAAAAATGAGCTGCTCAAACAATTTTGGCAACACGGAAATGATCAGGTTCAAAAATCATTCCTGAAAATGGTTGGACTTCAAATTGACAATGTTACGTATGAGCGGTTTTGTTGTGAACGTGCTAAAAAATTCCCATTAATGGGCCTATTATTAGGGAAAAGGCTTTGGAGGTTGCGAAATCTATGGGAGTAAATGAGTTCAAAGCTTCTGTGGGATGGACTTCTAGACAAGTTCAAAACTTGGCATAAAATTTCTTGGAAAACCGTAAGTGGTGATGGTGGATCTGTTGATACTGGGGTTGTAACAGAGTGGACCGTCAAATTGGAAGATTTATGTCGTGATTTTGAAGCTAAGGATATTCACAACTGTGACGAAACGGTTTTTTTTTAAAGCTCTTCCTGAAAAAACAATGAGTCTAAAAAACGAAAAGTGCCAGAGCGGAAAAATTTCTAAAGAACGCTTGACTGTACTATTGTGTACAAATATGCTGGGAGACTTTGAACAACCTCTTGTTTTAGGAAAACCACAAAATCCTCGTTGTTTCAAGGGCATAAAGTTGAATCTTTTGAATATTGACTGGAAGTCTAATAAAAAAGTGTGGATGACACGAGATATCATGAGCAAATGGATAAGTCACTTTAACCAAAACACGATTCGTCAAAACAGAAAAATTATTCTTTTCATGGATAATGCTGCATCTCACCCGCACATTGAATTGTCCAACATTCAAATCGTTTTTCTGCCACCAAACACATCTGCAGAGTGTCAGCCCTTGGATAAAGGGATAATAAAACATTTTAAACTTCACTACAGAAAACATGTTTTAAGACATCTCATTGCAAACATGAACGATGTAACATGTGCGAGTGACCTTGCAAAGAAAATCAGCATCCTAGATGCGATTCAGTGGATTTCCTCTTCAGTAAACGCAATTAGAAAACAAACTGTCGTGAACTGTTTTGTAAAGTCTGGCTTCTCAAACGCAAAAATTGAAGTTGTGAACAGCAATGTGGAGCACTAAGAAGAACAAGAACTTCAACATCTATTGATAATGTACGATACTTCCGCTACAAGTGACCCTGGCTACAAAGATATAGACTCGAACCTCACTGCAGAAGATGGTGCTCTAGATATCAACGACATTATCATCGATATTTTTCAAGAAGTTCCTCATGAGGATGAAGAAATGGAAGGAGGTCATTCTGTCGAAGAACATATTAACGACGAACCACCGATGAAAATAGAAGAAACGCTCATACAAATCAATCGTTTAAAAATCTTTTTCGCCGCTGAAGAAGATACTGAAGGACTTTCGATGGTTTCTTCACTCCAAACAAATGTTAAAAACAATTATCAGCCGGAAGAAGGTGCAGAAGAAAATAAGTGATTGCTGTATGTATTTTTCTTAAGATAAAGTCATAATATGCATAGCACAATTGTATGTATATTATTTACAAAAATATTGTGCAAAATCTGTATATATTTTAATTTAATTTTACATTAAACATTTAACGATTTTTCTTTCTTTCTTTCCCCCCCCCTCAGACTTCTTGTTAGCGGACACTTCTCTCTAACGGACACATTTTCATTCCCCATGGCTGTCTGTTAAAGGGAAGTTTCACTGTATATATATTTACATATTTAAATCCTTATATACAAGTAATCACCAGCCGATGCAAATTCATTGTAATGTATATTTCAAAAAATTAAAAAGCAAAATTTTTTTATGCAAAAATATCTGGTTAGGTTCCATAGACTTGGTGAAGGCAATCCATTGAGATAGGCATGCATACGTGTTATATGCAGATTCACATCACATCTTGATCACTACCTAAATAATTATACATACATAATTTCATCATTAAAGTTGTTGTTGATGGCCAAGATTCATGAAGCTTGTGGGAATGACAGGACTGCTTTCATTATTTGCACATAATGGAAAAATTATGTGCAAATAATTTTTCCATTATGTGCAAATAATGAAAGCAGTCCTTAACATTATTGAAACCTATTCCCAGAAGTCATACAGGGCTTCGTCAGTTTTGAAGATGAGCTGCCCACTGCAACTGAAAACATCAGCCATATGGCAACCATAGCAAGGATTGAAGGAGTCCGTGCAGATGATGGAGAGATATTGTTAACCTCCCATAGTGAGTCAGTTAGTTTTTGAGAAACCCCATGAATCTGATTCTGCTGTCATAATTTTTAATTTTTCCTCTTCACTGACAGCAAATTCTTTGAAGAGGCACTTTAACTACACAATCAATGCATGAATATGCTGGAAGAGGCATAACAATGAACTTCATGAGGGTAAGCATTAAAGCTGTGGCTACTTATTTGATAAATTTTGATAAATATCTATAGATAAATTTTGTGAAATAAGAAAAACAAAGAAATTTAAATAGCCCACCCTGAGTTTACTTTCAATACAGTAGACTCAATGAGCCCCATAAGTGTTATATTTCTAAGGTATATATGAACACACTTTAAAAAATGTGTATACAATGTATAAAGATTTTTGTCGTTTTATTGTTTCTTTAAATTGTAAATAAAAATAAGATATGGTGGTAATGTTTTTACTTCAGATTTCACACAAAATGGCCTTTTGCAAATAAAAAAAAAATTAGTGCCCTTGGTGAATGTGGATTTTCACTGGACACTAAGCTGCCAGAAATGCATTCGTTACATACTCTTGATCTGGTTATCAGCAGTGATCATTCGTGTATTAAGAATTTGCAGATAAAGGAACAACTAGGTGGCAGTGATCACAGTGTACTGATGTGGGATTTACTTAAAGATGTAATTACCATCAGGGGTAAAGGAAAGGGATTTTGCTTCCGTAAAGGTGAGTACAGTGGTCTCAGACAGTTTTTAAATTCTGTACAGTGGGATCAACTGACAGTGTTACCAACAGTAAATTCTAAGTGGGAAGCATTCAAGGATTTAATCGTGGCTGCTACTAAAAGTTTCATACCTATTAAGAAATATTGTTCAAGGTTTAGGCCTAAATGGTTATCAAATGAACTAATGAGACTTGTGACAGAGAAGAAAAATGCATGGGATACATATAAATTATCAAGCATCTCAGAAGCCTATGGCAGATATAAGCTAGTCTGTAATCAGGTCACAAAGGAGGTTAGGCAGGCGAAGGTAGATTACGAGAAATCTTTGGCAAAAGATGCTAAGAAAAACAGCAAGGATTTCTTTACTTATATAAACTCTAAAAGGAAGGGGAAGAATCTGATTGGTCCACTTGATATCGATGGTTCGAATGTTGATGATCCTGCTCATATAGCAAACAAACTGAATGAGTATTTTGCATCTACATTCACACATGAGGAGTTATTAAGGTTTGAAAATGGGAGAAGGTTATCAAATTGTAGCAGGGTGCTTAATGATTTTGTAATAACTGAGAGCAAAGTGGAGGAGAAATTGTTGAAGTTAAACGTAAGAAAGGCACCTGGGGTGGATGGGATCTATCCAGTTATATTAAAGGAGGTGGCAAAGCAACTAAGCAAACCCTTAGCCATAATTATGAGAGCATCCTTGGACTCGGGGAGGTCCCCACGGACTGGAGATGTGCAAATGTATCTCCAATTCACAAAGGAGGATCGAAGGGTGACACGACTAATTACAGACCAGTTAGTTTAACTGATGTTCCGGGTAAAATAATGGAGTCACTGGTTAAATATGCATTGCAGGATCATCTAGAAAAGACTGCAGCAATAATTCAGACACAGCATGGGTTTGTTAAGGGAAAGTCTTGTCTGACAAATTTGATAGGATATTATGATGTGGTTACAAAGGAACTAGATGCAAAAAATAATTTTGATATCATATATTTGTATTTCAAGAAAGCTTTTGACACTGTTGCGCATGGAAGACTATTGTACAAATTGGAGCAGAATGGTATTAAGGGTAAGTTGCTACAATGGATAAAAGGATGGTTGAGTGGGAGAAGACAGATGGTGGTAATCAATGGGTGCTGCTCTTCGTGGACTAATAGTATTAGTGGAGTCCCACAGGGTTCGGTGTTGGGTCCTCTGTTGTTTTGTATATTTATCAATGATATTGATGAAGGTATATCAGGCTTAATGTCGAAGTTTGCAGATGATACAAAGGTTGGCAGGGTTGTTAATGACAGTAATGGCAGTGTGCTACTGCAACAGGATCTAGATAATTTGGGCAGATGGGCTAAGAAGTGGCAACTGAATTTTAACCTTGACAAATGCAAAGTACTGCATATGAGTAGAAGTAACCCCAGAGAAATATACCAACTGTGTGGTACTACACTTAAGGTAGTAGAAAATGAAAAAGACCTGGAGTAATTGTGCAGTCAGATATGAAGTTTTCTGAGCAATGCTGACAGGTTGCCAGGTCAGGTCATGAGGTTTTGTCAATGATATATTCATTGACAATTTTCCCTGCTAGCAAAATTCCTGCTAGGAATTTTGCTAGCAGGGAAAAGGAGGCGATTGCCCCTCTGTATAAGGCAATGGTCAGGCCACGCCTTGAGTACTGCGTACAGGTCTGGAGGCCTCATTTTAGGAAGGATGTAGATTTGCTTGAGCGTGTACGGGCAACGAGATTGGTGAGGGAAATGAAGGGATCCTCTTACCAAGAGAGGTTTAAGTTCTAGTTCTTTCTTTTAATGAAACCATACTCAGCAGTTCTTCTCTAGTGGCAGAATCATTGAAACCATACGAATAAAAACGAGCAATTGAGCTGTATCACTGTTGTCTGTAGATTCATCCAGTTGTAAAGAAAAGGACACACAATTAGCAATATGAGCACGCAATTGTTCACTCATATTTTTTCGATGCGTTGCATCACAGTATTTCAAGATAATTGCAGATCTTGAAGAGAACTTTTAATTTCATTTTTGTTCTTAAAATTTTCAAAAAGAGAAGCTGTTATTTCTAAAAAATCAGTCTTTGATGAATTGACCATCAGAAAATGGTTTGCATTTTTTTGCAAAAAGATGACTCAGTTTAAATGATGCTATGGTTACTGCTTTAGATTGTAAACTAGGTGTCATGAAGAAATTTTGTTGTGCGAATAATTTGGATTTAAATTCTTTTAATTTATTTTTTCTAATGTCACTATTAGGCGGAAAATCCGATTGATATTTACCATGAAGTGCGTTTCTAAATATTCTTTTTTGGGTATAGCCACAGAAGCATTGCAAATCAAGCAACAGCATTTTTCTTTTATCATTACAAAAAAGTATTCTAGTTCCCACCCTTGATGAAAATGATACTTTTACTCTTTTTCGTAGTATTCATTTTAAATCAAAGGGTATTAGTAAGCTAAATAGGAATTCAACACATACACTATGCTCTCCACAAGGTAACTGCGTGAATTTTCACTAGACAAGCCTAGCGGCTGCACGTGACTACAAGAGTAATCACGTGGTTCAACAGGATTTATAATAAGCACATGCAGTGGGGTGCATAATAATAATAATAACAACATTTAGATTTTGACTAATCTATTTTTTAAATATATTTAAAATTTGTTGTGATCGACTAAAATTAAAGCAACGATCGACTGGTAGATCGCAATTGACTTGTTGGCCACCCCTGGTCTAAAATAAATTTCGTTAAAATTCAGTTATGCACAGCATTTCTGCCACATATGCACATGAAGTATGGTCAGATTGCAGCAGATAGGCGTCATTACTTTAGAAATTTGTCGGACAAAAATGAAAAAATAAATAAAATAATTTATAAAATTCACGGTCCTTTGATATTAGTGCATTTCCTTTTTATATTCTTAATACAACAAGAAGATACTATTTTTTTTTTTTTTTTTTTTTTTTTTTTTTGTACGTGGGTTCTTCCAGTAGAACAAGCATACAAAGAACCAAAGTGACTTTTTGGTGGTAATGTTGCAAAGACTAAAGATGTAAGAAAATACCATGAAACTTTTGACTATGTACATACAGTAGACTCTCAATTTTCTGGGATTTTCCAGTTAATCCAAAAATACAGAAGTTCCCGACATACGTAATAGATACGTTACAGAACTTCTTACTTCATTGAGTTTTACGTAACTCGGGAATGACTAATAACATATTGCTGCTATATTATTATTGACAAATCTGAATTCAGTGCAGTACTTGTTAATGTTTGACCATTTTCATACATTCTTATTAGTTTAATTTTCTGACCCAACTCGACTGCTTTCCTTTTCTTGGTAGATTTACTAGCACCGCTGTCACTTATTCTTATAGTCAGCACCATGATAATGGTCAAAATGATTTCTGTAAGGAACTTCAAAGGGTTAAGGCGAAAACTCACTATTAATCACCCCACAAGCTCACATTTTACTAAAGCACATTTCTGGAGGTAACTACCATAAAACAATTTGCACTTTCCAGTTTATTGGGATTTTCTGTTAGTGCAATTCATTATAAACGGGTAGTAAGCTCAATCTTATTGCATTTGTGATAATACCAATAGCTGGAATTCTGTGGGTTTTTATGTTATCATGAATTACTAGATCATATGGTATAGCTTTGCTTTATTTTATATTCATGATAACTCTTGATAAAATCAAGTTATCATGAATGCAAAGATGAAATGTGAAGTGTGTCTCCCCTTCACTGAAATCTTCAGTCATATAAATAATAATAAAAAAAACCATAAATAATTGTAAGAATCTTCTCTTCTTTCCTATTTTTTTGCTTGTTACTCAGTATCTCACTTGTGCAATTTGTGTGTGCCGTGATCGTCGATATTGATTGCTTATTATTATTATTATTTTTTTTTTGTTTTAAATTTTACAATCCTAAAAAAAAAAAAAAAAAAAATTGAGTGAAAAAAAATTTTCACTCAAAATATGGTGATAGATAAAAAACTTACCACGTACTACTCGTGTGTCCAATACTATGCTTCCCTTTATTTTTTGTGATGTCGATTATAAATCTAATAGTTCCCCTTTATTTTTAACAGTGTTTGGTCACCAACATTATAATGGTTCTTTAAAGATTTAACGGATGCACTGTTTTCAAAAAATTTTTGAATAATTTCAAGTTTTTGTTTAAACTGAAAGCGCAATTCTTTTGCGTTTACCCATAATTTTTGCAATTTCTAAACCAAAAAAAAATATATTTTTACTATAAAAAAATTTCGACATCCCTGACATAAATAACGAAACAAAATTTGTCTTTTTGCAGTGCAATGGGACACAACAATCGACATGACACACTAAAACAGGCTAAACATTTGTTCCTTTTTTTTTTTTTTTAAGTTTGGAGTCTTGAAGTATCCTGGTAAATCGAGAGTCTGCTGTATTTCCATTTTGAAAATAAACATTTATGCCAGTTTGAGTTTGTTATTTGGTTTTTAGGAGCATTAGCAACTAAGGCCATATTGCTCCGGGAATATGCGGTGGTCATTCCCTGACCTTTCCACATCCTCCGTATTTGGTGGTGACGGGATTGAACCCCGGTCTAATCAAGGAGCGTGTGTTACGCACTGCTGCTCCTTCCCACCTGGCTATGGAGGCGCCATAAGTTTGAGTGCTTTATTATCTTAAAATAATGCAGTTTACCTATGCACCATGCTACTCAAGGAATACCTTAGAACTGAAGCAAAAAGAATTGGAACTGTTTCTGTTTATTATTATTCTGTGATATTTTCTTGATTATGGAGATTTTTTTGTTTTACTCAAAAAAAAAAAAAAAAAAAAAAAAAAGTGACTGATTAGCATAAATTTAAGGCATGAATTAAAATTTGGATTGTAGTAATTAGATTTGCTTGTAAAATTATAAATATCCAAATCTTTATTCCAGGGTTCTGGTGCTATTTATGATCACATTGTGAACATTAATGCCGATTTTTATACTCCGGTGGACGAAACTTTAATACCAACAGGTAATTTTTTTTCTTTCTTCCCCTCTCATTTTATATATATATATAGAATGCAACTACACACCATGACATTTCAGGCAGTATTAGTAATGTCAGTAGAAAATAATTTTTCAAAAGATTATTCTCAAGAATTATCTATCATCAGACAGTATATTGAATGTTATCACCTCATTGACTTCAGTAATGGCAACAGGGATTTACAACATATCAATTCATTTTCTGCAGTCCTCTTATTGATTTTATTCTAACTATAAAATGGGATACAGTTTAATGATTTTTAAATATAAATACATAACTCAACATTACTAGTACAGTATTCAAAACTACTATAGCTGGGAACCAAATGAAGTCCACTATTTTTCTGTTGAGATGCAAACAAGAATTCTAAATTGTTTGGTTGCATACAACAATCATGTTTTTCAGTATGGTTAAAATTAGTTATGCAAAAACAAAAGTTACAAAAAATTGGGAGAGACAAAGAAAAATTCACTGTATAAACTAAATATTAAAAAGTTAATAATTTTGAGTATCTAAGAACAGTCTTTAATGAAGGCAGAAGTTTAGACATGGAAATAAACAATAGAATAAGTAAAGCAGAAAGCCAATTAAAGTGACCTATGAAGGTCACTTCAAAAGTTATCTTCCTTGGTAATAAAGAGACAACATAGCAATTTCCCATCCCCCCCAAATATATATCTCTCTCTCCTTGAGTTTGATGCATGTTCTTCATTTTGAGGGCAAAGTGGAATTACCTGGAAAAAGGAACTCTGTGTTCTGGTCTCTGAAAAAGCCATTCAAAACTGCTTTGAGATCATTATCACCTGAAAATCAGTGGCCACCTGCATGGGCATCAATTTTTCTCCAGATTTCTGGAGGAAAAGTCACTGTGAGTCAAGTTTGAACTATAAGGTAGTTTAACTCCTAGGATCTACAGTCTCTCAGAGCAATTGCTTTAGGGGACTGGAGTACAAGAGCATTGCCACAAGAAGCAAGATGCTGTGTCAGTTTCCCTCTTCTCTGTTCCTTTATTGCCTTTCTTAAATTTTTGAGAATGGCAATATAAGCATCTCTAGTGATTGTTGCTTTATATGGCATATATCAAAGAATTCACTACTCAATGCAAAGATCACTGAGGCCACTTATTGTCTGATGAGTGACTCAAATAACTTTTAAACCAGCCACAACAGTGTTTTTGAGTTTTTGATGAGTAGTGAATTCACCTAGTGATGTCGTTTGATTTAAAAATAATATTAGTTACTTTAGCCAAGTGGATAAACATATAGTTATTGTTAAAGAGCCTAAGCTCAAGCTCTGCCACCGTCAAGAAGGGATAGTATGGCCCTATGGAGTAAAGATAGAATTGCATAATGCAGCATAGTGTTTATTTTCTCAAACTAATTCCTTCCATATCCCAAGGAATGGTAGCCATGATCTTCCCAGCAGAGGATTGAGCCCTTGATTTTTTTTTTTTTTTTTTTTTTTTTGGGTAGTGGTGACCCATGGTGTTTCCATTGTATGGATTACTGTTTTGTTTTCAGATCCTAATGACAAATCCATATTTCATCACCATTCACAAATTTTGAAAAAACATTTTTTGGGTTTCCATTTTGCATGTGTAAATTTTCCCCACAAATTTGAACCCTGCATTGTTTCTGGAAAAAGTGTGAGCATCCTTGATACCCAGAGAGAACTCATCTTTGACATGGAGAATTGTTTCTGGTACCAACCCCTCAAAAATATTACATTCTTAGTTAATCATAGACACTTTAATACATCTATCCTGCATAATCAGCTCTTTATTTTGGCACATTTCTGGAGTTGTCACTTCTGTTGAGATAACCCTACGGATTCTTGATCCCATTTTTGTTTGGGGGTTATCTCCTATGGATTCTTGACCCCATTTGTTCTACTTAGACCAAACTTTTTTTCTAGTATTCAGAAGTGACAGCATTATGAAATAATTTTTAAAATGAAATAAATAATGAAATAATTTCATTATGAAATAATTTTTGACATGAAATAAATAATTCAAGACACATTATGAAATAACTTTTTGTCCATTCCTTTCTTTTTTCAAATTTTGTGACATCCATGTTTCCTTTGGATTGTGAATTTTATATCTCTTCTGTACTTCATTGAGCTTGAAACTGCAAGATACAAACATTTGAGAATATGATAAAACTATGTTTTTTTTTTAAATATTGAGCACATGTATAATCAGTGTAGATAATGCATTGAATGTTCTTCATATTTTAATCTATGGAGCTGCAATCTGAGTGAGAAGTAAAGGGATTGATCAAAAATTAGAATTTTAAGGAAAACCAATGGAACTAACAGATGAAAGAATGGCAAGACCACAAATGAGGAATAAGGAAAAATGTTAGGGTAACAGATATCCAGTTAAAGGCAAGAGAAGCAAAGTTTAAGGTTGTAAAGGCCAGCAGCAGACCAAGCGGAACAATGGTATTAAGCAAGTATTAGAAGAAAAAGGACTAGCTCTGACTAAAGATATAACAGGAAACTGGATGTGTGGGAAAAAATAGCGAATGGAAGGCTGATAGTCCAGAAGGATTGATTTTTACTACCATAGTGATCTGTATACCTACTTGTTATAACATATTTGAAAAGATGAAGTTAATTAAGCTTCCTTATTAAAAAAAAAGTGTTTTATTCCTAATTCCTCTGTGTGTTTATACCTTTTAAAAGCATGATAAAGAGCAATAAAATATTGAATGCCAGTAGAAAATGGTTGGAAGGGGCTAATTTCATTTCATAGTAGTTTTTCTTTAAATTTAATGACATCAGTTGGCAGCAGGATGAAATTTATACTAGTAGGATTCTCTACAGAATAAGAGAGGTTGATAATTCTTTGTTTTTCCATTTTGTGTATATGTGATAATACTGAAAAATAGAAATAAAAAAATAGTACATTTATTTAGGAATGTGTAATATGACCAGTTTTATACTGTGATTTTTAAGATATACTTCCCCCTCCCCAGACAGTGTCACAACACATTTCAACGTATGAACCAGCCTGCAGATTTTTCTTTTATAGAAAGGATATTTATTTTTACTTTCAAGTAAGAAAAATATCATTCTAAACTTCCTAATTTTATGGTGTACTTGTGTAAATTTATTGTACAAATTCATTATACAATTGATGAATGACTAGCCTTTGTTTGATTGAAAAAAAAAAAAAAAAACATAAGCATAGAACAGGAGGAAAAGAAAAAAAAAAAAAAAAACATAAGCATAGAACAGGAGGAAAAGAAAAAAAAAAAAAAAAACTGCTGTATTTTTGGAAGTTGTGGTAGAAAACAGTCGATTATCTGGCCAGTGACACTATAGATAATGATGCTGATGAAACTGCTATGTACTTGTCAGAATGACTAGTAAATGGAAAAATTCCATGTTTTAAAAGAATTCAATATTTGTAGAAGAATAAGAGAAATTTACCTCAATATGATATGTAGAACACTTCCATATGACACTCTCCAGAAATTAAAACAAATATAAAATTAAAACAAAATGATTACAGTAATAAATTAAAAACATAAGTTCAAGTTTTTTAATTTATTACAGTAATCATTTTGCATTAATTTTATATTTGTTTTAATTTCTGGAGAGTGTCATATGGAAGTGTTCTATGTACCATATTGAGGTAAATTTCTCATTCTTCTACAAATATTGAAATACAACCTAGAACATACTGAGCATTATAGCTCTGTTTTATACTATCAAAATAAGAATTCAATATACTGAAGTGATATAAAAAAAAATCACAGTTCAACTGGAAAAAATGGCTGGGAAAATTTTGCAGTATTCGCAGTCTAAACTTCATGTATAAATGATTAAATATACAATATGACATATCATTAATTAGTTGCTATCATTACCAAGTTGTGCTTTGAAGCATTGCTCATCTCTGTATTATATAGGATGTTTCAAAAGTATGATAAAAAAAATTCTGGGACATATTTTAGGGTCCAAAATAAGAAGAAAAAAAAAAAGTCATATAAACATGTCTAATTCTGAATGGTTGTTTGAATATTACAAAATTACTATGACGTTTTGAATTGTAAAAAATAATAAAAAAATAAATAAGAATAAGCAAACATGTATTAAAAAAATGTTTGTTCGTATTAGGTATATATATCTGCTTATTCTTATTTTTGTAGTCCTAGGTGCCAAGTTTTATACTAGTGATCAATCAGTGGCAACTGTATGAGTGATTTGTTATTATTCTTGCTTTATAATTGTTTTCATTTTCATAGATAAAGAGATATAAAAAACCAAAAAGAAGTTTGATTAAAAAGCTAATATTGTTTTGATTTCTTGGGAGAAAGACATACGTGAGAATTGACTAATCATAACAGGAGATTAAACAACATTGTACTCATGAACTGTATAACTAATGATTTACAATCATTAGTTGAATTTGGTTATAATGAGCACGGAAATAATGAGATCATGACTGTAATGAACAAAAAGCCATGATGATTTTAATATATGTGTATTCCCATACAATTGCTCACTGTTATAATGAGTGTACTACTCACTGTTATAATGAACAAAGGATATACAGTACAAATTTTGGTAACTGTGCAAACTATTTGCTCAGGTAGTCGAAAAAACCCACTTCTTCGAATAGATAAAAACGAAAGTGGCGACTTGGCTTTTATGATCATCTGCATTGGATTAGGGGCCAGTTTTTGACCTAATCTTGTCCTTTCGGGGATGGGGGCTATACAATAGTGCATTGGCATTTCCACTTGTACTGTACTCTAATTTCTATGATCGCATTACCTTATTTACAGATTGTCTTGTATTCGCTGAACCATAAATTTATTTCGGGACTTCTAAGAATTTTGGAAACAATAATTGTTTGTATGCAGATCACTTTACTGTCATTTTAAAGTAAAATCAGTTAGAAATGAACCCTTCCTTTGGAAATGGTAGAACACCTCTACCAACAAAAGAAAGTGTCTCGATTCGCAAAAAAATCTAAATTATTCGTGAGTTAGAATGTGGTGCAAAAAACATTGAAGTGTGCAAAAAGTCCTCTGTCCTCTTCAATGGTATTGATATTGTGGAAGAATAAACATGTTTACATATCAGCACTGGAAAAGAACATAACTGGGGGAATAAAATAATAAATAAAAAATTTAGAAAGTGCAAGGTTACAAACATCGATGAACCTACAATGGTTCACTACACAAAGAAGTGCTGGATTTTCAGTAGGCGGTCTGATCTTGAAGGCTCAAGTAGAAAAATTTGCTAAACAATTTGGATGCAACGATTTTGTATGTAACAACAGTCGGCTGGATCAATTTAAAAACTGACATAACATTGTTTATGCAAAAATTAGTGAAGAATCTCTATCTACAGATACAATGCCGACCGGGCTAGCCGAGTGGGTAAAGTACCTGTCCGGCAACCCAAAGGTCGCGGGTTCGATTCCCGCCTCGGGCTTGGATCAAAGTACTGCAAAAACCTTGGGAGGTGCAATATGGCCACAGAAGCCGATGCGCCAACAACTACCAAATAAAAAAAAAAAAAAAAAAAAAAAAACAGATACAATAATGGGAAATGAATAGATTGACCGTGTTTGGGCAGAAATCAGGAAAGATTTCAATGACGAAACATGCAGACGAAACAGGACTTTTTTATAATTTTGACACCCAGCAATACATTTAAATTGAGAGAGGAAAAATGTGATGGTGAAAAAAATTGAAGCTCACTTGACGGTGTTCGTATGCACAAATATGACAGGAACTGATAATAAAAAAAAAAAAAGCCAACAAAAACTGTTTGTTATTGGAAAATTGTTAAAACCTCTGTTTCAAAAATGCAAGGAAACTTCCTGTGGATTACAATGTAAACAAGAAAGCTTGGATGATTTCAGATATTTTTTAGCAATACGTAAATGATTGGAATAAGGAGCTATTCAAAAAAAAAAAAAAAGAAAAATATTTAATTGTTAGTTCATAACTGTTCTGCACATCCCCAGATTCAAAATATGTCCAACATTAAGCTAGTGTTTCTGCCTCCCAATGAGACATCAATTTTATTTACAAACCAATGGACATGGGTGTAATCAAGAGTTTGAAAGGATTTCATAAAAGATTGATAGTTCTACATCTAATCAATCAAAGAGAACAGAAACTTAGTGATAATGGAGGCTTTAAATTTATTGATTGATGCATGGAACAATGTTACTTCGACAACCATATAGAATTGATTCAGGAAATCAAAATTAAATTCAAATGAAATTTCAATCGCTGATGGAAATGAAGGAAACAATTTACCATTATCCAAATCGTTGCTACGTAACAACATTGTAGGTTTTAATAATAACATCGATGAATTTGTACGAGTTGATGACAACTTGTTAATTAGTGGTCTTCCTACAGAGAAACATTATAGATGCTGTGCTCAACAAAGACGATAAAGATGATGATTGTGATGATGATGATATGATGACTAGTGAAAGTGAATCAAAATCAGTGCAAACAGTCTCTCAAGCATATTAATACAAATAATATGTAGATATATACTAATACTATTTTTTTTTTTTTTCTCTCTAATATTCCTTTTGTTTTTTGAATCTGTCTTTTTATCGAGTTACTGAGAATTAAAAAAAAAAATATGAGGTAGATTTAACTCATCGCTGATATAGTGAGTAATGGTTATAACAAGGAAATTTTGTCGATCCCTTGATGCTCGTTATAACCAAGTTCGACTATTATAGCCAAGAAAGTGCTACCACTAAATCTAATTCAGTAAAAAGACAAAAGACAGGGACATTTCACACAGAAGTCCCTTCTTTTCTGATTATCCATTCAGAAGAGGAGCAAGCTCTCAGGAAAATGTTTCCCTTCTTTATCCAGAAGAATTAAAGGTTAGCCAGTTCCCACAATCAGTAAAGAGATTAAGATCTGGAGGTATTCTTGTACAGCCAGCCTGTACCAAACATTCAGAACAACTTTTAATGGTAAAAAATTTGGTGCAATATCTTTAACAGAAATTTTCTCAGAATAAAAACATCAAGGAAGAACTGCAATAAAATGTATTTCAGTCGTAAGAAGGGAAGATATACTCTCAACCAGAAATATAATTCTAATATGTAATACACCTTGACCTCCGCCAATTGTTAAAGCAAGATATTTAAACTACCCAGTACTACTGTATATTCCAAACCCTTTAAGACATTTCAGATGCCAGATTAAGGCCACTCACAAACAGCCTTCAGAGGCATAGTAGTACATGCCCATTGCAGATCTAAAGAAAAAAACTGCATGGAACCAAAACCATCATGTCCAAACTGCAAAGAGAACACCTACCATGCTTCTGAGAATATGGAATATAGAAACAAGAAAATAAATACAAAAACAGAAAACTAAAAAAAAAAGTTTTTATTGAGCAGCACTGTTTACTTGCCTAACCACTGTTAAAGTCCATGTTCAATAGTATCAAAGTGGTGATCAAGAGCGACACAAACAAAAATGATTGCCCCATCTGAATCTTTCACTCTTTATGTGAAAATTTTTTTTTACATACATTACAACCTGATTAAAAAAAAAAAAAAAGCAAGCATTTATTACACCCATTTTAATTCAGTTGGAAGATACTTCCCTTAAACTGAATAATAATGAAAATATCTGTTTCAGCAGACCTATCAGAACAAGGCACACTAGCTTATGTGCCATTAAACACCCATAACACACACACCTATCAGAACAAAATGGAATTAGCAGGAAAATGAAGAAATAAATCTGCTTTGGGAGGGTTTTTTTTTTTTTTTTTCCCACAAATGAAGATATGAATAGAGAAGTCATGCTTCTAAAAAAAATAAAAATGAAAAAACATAAAAACCTAAGTTCTCTTTGAAAACAGTCAGAAGGAATGAGAAAATCTAAATGAAAACAATAATGCAGTGAAACTGTCAAGGTTTCTGTAAAAATCTAGACAACATGCAATTACTTTTATATAAATATAAATCAGTATGACTTTGTTTACAAGAAACATATCTTAAATCACAAGAAAGTCAATCTTTTCAACAGTACACATTTTTTAAGGATAGAATGGGAACTGGACCAGTACACAGAGGTGTGGTAATTTTAGTTAATAATTATATGCTAGTCCAGCAAATGAAGAGATTAATACTAACCTATAAGCAGTGGGTTTCTTTCTAACAGAATGTTCCACCTATCTACTTCCAGGATATGTCACTTGTGATGACCTTGAACAATCTTATCATGCAGTTACCCACTCTGTTATGCTTACTGGGAGACTTCACTGGTCATAACCCATTGTGGGGATGCCCTGAAATCAATTCATGCAGACTCATAGAATGAATAATAGATCAACATAACCTTTCTCTTCTTAATAATGGTACTAACACCTGTTTCCATTTTTCTACATGTACCTCACCAGCAATAGATTTGTCAATCTGTTCTCCTTCTTTGCTCTCAGCTTTTACTTGGGAAGTACATGAAAACCCTTTGAGTGGCAATTACTATTAAATTACTATTATTATCATTGTAAATTAAAGCAGGCTGATTGGAACTGTAGTAAGTTAGCACAGTTTGACTCAAACAATATTCACAATGAAACAATAAATGCAGCAGTGAAACATCTCACAGAGAGAATAACAAGCGGCAAACCATACAATCCTGAAAATATTGATGCTTTCTGATTCATAGTGGATATCTGAATGTACAGAAGCAAGAGGAGCACAGAATAAAGTATTGAGCAAATGCAGTTCAGCCAAAAATTTTGGAAAACTATTGGAGTGAATTTGCTTCAGCAGTGACCCAATCAACTTGGAACAAAATCCATAACACAACTGATGGTATTACAGTATAATGCCCAAACAATTCCTGATCCTATTGCACTTGCAGATGCTCCAAGCAAAACATTTGCCCTCGTTTCTGCAAAAAATTGCAATTCTTCAGACTTTCTTCTGATAAAAGAATGTAACGAAAAACAATACTTAAATTTTACTTTGAAGGAACTAGTTATATAACAAACGTTTAACAAGATAAGAATTGCAGAGGTAGGGGGAGAATGTTAAGAGCCTCAAGCATGTTCTTGCTCATAACTGTAAGTGTATTATGTCTGTAGAAATGTATGTTCACAGGCTGATTCACATGCTGAGAAACTTGGAATAGCTCAGGGGGAAAAAACTACATTCTCCACCTGAAATTGTCTAACCTCAAAAGAAAATGACTTTAGAAATTCCTCCGGTCATCAACATAAATCAAAATTTGAACAGGCATCTTGTTGTTCCGGGCTTCATAGATAAACAAGAAGACCCGGAAAAATGGTAACTGAGTTTAACAGGGCTAAAAATAATAAATGAGATAAATAATTAAATAGAAGCTTTTGAGATTAAGGATCTCTTCATCAGCTATAAAAATACATACATAAAAATGTTACAAATGGAATGTGCTGAGCGTGATCATATCAGACAAACAGAGAGCATGTATGAGGATGTGTACGTAATGCTAAAACATTTACTAGGCAGAACTATGTGATTGTTGCTGAGAATGCAGGGTGTGCACGAGCTGAGTGCCAGCATTTGTCACATTGCAACATAAATGAAACTCAGACCTCTCTCCAAATGAGTGGCAGTTGGAAATGTATAGTACTTACTGGGTTGCCACTATACGTATCAGGATGACCTTGCCTTAAAAATTTTAAATAATTTCAAAATTTTAATTTAGTGTATTTAGTGTAACCTTATGTACTGCTTTAAGCACATACATGGAACATTATAGCCTTAGTAGCTAATGCACCATAAACATTTAAATTAAATCAAACCAGTCTGATTTTTGTATTATTTTTTTACCTTTCAAAACTCCATAGCCATTTCTTAAAATCAGACAGCCATAGCTGTCTGAATTTTTTTTTTTATTTTTTTAAAAAATAGGCATAGTTTTCTAATCATTCAGAATTGCACATGATTATATGGCATTTTTCCTTATTCTGGACTCTAGAATACACCCCAGAATTTTTTGCATATACTTTTAAAAACCTGTATAAATCCTGTTTTTTAAAAACCTGTATAAATTTTATTTTTCCAAATTACACAAGATTAGTTGCCATTTTAAATTCAGGCTCTTTTAATTTTGGTTAAATAATCGGATAGTAATGAATAATGATACCAGTATATCGCATAAAATGTTGTTGCTGGATAATGTGTTGTTTATTGGCAGGTGAAATTGCCTCAGTTCAGAACACACTTCTTGACCTGCAAAAGCCAACAAAAATAGGAGATATAATATCTCAGCTTCCAGAAGGCGGTTTTGACCATAATTTTTGTGTTCGTGGTGAAATAGGAACAGAAAGGTTGGTTGCTAGGTAAGTGTTTCAGTTCCTTTGTATTATAAAATATTTGTATCATTAAATAACTTTTTAGTTATTAACATAATTAAAAAAAAACGTTTTTGGTACTTTCTGTTTTACATAAAAAATTAGAAATTCAGTATGGACTTTGAGCCACTTATTTATTGGATTTTTATTAAAGACATTAATATATAGGCCCACTTTTGGCCTAATTGAGTATTGACCCTTTGTTGTCCTTATGTGGAACACCATATGTTTGCATTCCATATTTTGGAAGAACACTAAATCAATATAAATTTTTATTTCATTCATTCACTTTCAGTACAAAAAAAAAATATAAAAGAAAAGAAAAAGAAAAAAAAACGGAAAAAAAAAAGAAAAAAAATTCAAATTATATCACAAGAATTTGTTTTTACTGTGCATCCAAATATGAAATGTAGACTTTGTAGATGCTAGCTACTTTTGGTGAAACAGTTCAACAGAACACCTGGCAGTACTTGTAAAATTCCACTGGAAGTCTGAAAACTACAGTTAAATTTATATAAAAAGGAAAAAAATTCTGTAAATTCTGATTTTTTTTTTTTTTTTACAAAAATTGTTTAGAAAAAAATCATTTGTTCATCAAATTTGTTTTTGACTTATGGATCAATATTTTACTCCAGGGGCTCACAACTGGTGAGTATGGGCTTGCCACACCCAGGGTCGTGAGCTGGATATCATCATTCTTCTCCTCCTTGGTGATTTCCCCTCCTCCTCTCTCAGAGTAACTCAGGTTTTTTTTTTTTGCCTGGTGCAGCAAAAACCTCAGGCTTCCTTGCACCATATGGCTAACAGCCAAATTTTGACATTGCATTACACATTATTTTAGTATACGTGTCTTCAGAAAGTTTTACTATTTTTTTGCAATTTTTTTTTTTTTTTCCATTAGTATTAGAAAATATATTGATGCCTATATGTTTTTATTACTTCTTTGCATTTCACAGAACACAAACATTTTTCTTGTGCTTAAATGACAATAATCTGGTCAATGACCAGATTATTGTCATTTAAGCAAGAAATGAACTAGCTAACAAAATAGTCTTGCCTAAAAAATGGGCAGGAGTAATTTGTTAGCTACTGACTGTCTTCCAAAATAAAAGAAAGATTCCAGTACATAAAATATAAGGATGAAATTTAAAGAAACCTTTTGAACATTCTGGAAGATGCACATACTAGCATGTGTACAAATACAAAAAAAGATAGAAGTCAAACCTTAAAATAAAATTAAATAAATGACTACGATTAGTTTCCAATGGATGTACAGAATTATTTGACTCAAAAGAAGTGTATTAGGGAAATAAATACCGGGAGGACAAAATCATTCTTATGAGAGATGAAGTTATGTATTTAATGCTATAAGAATATAATTCTTAATAAAAAAAAAAAAAATCATAAAAGTGTATTTTGAGAAATTAAATGGATAATTATAATTAATGTAATAAACAAACAAGGATTGACCAAATAAGAGAAATGAAACTTACTCCCTTGTGGGATAAGAGTGTGGCTTAATCTTTTTTTTTTTTTTCCTGTTAACCCATCAGTCTGTATATTTTTATACATGTCCATTAATTATTATTACTTAATTTAAATGCTTGTAGTGCAGCCATTTATAAATATTACCCATTAATATTTTTCCTCATTTAATGAAAATATAATCCAGTTCTTTTTCAACTTTTTTGATGGTGACACACTAGTGACAAACATGCCAAAAATAATTCAATACCCTGCCCAGAATTTTGTAATAATTTTGCATGCCCACCTTTTTTGTTTCTTATTTTTAAGTTAATAGTAAATGCAAAAGTATGCAAATTCCTTTGTTTCCAGTCAAAAACATCTTAAAATGAATAAGAAAGAGGGAAGATGTGCAGACTGAGTACAAGCTTAACCAAGGCCATCTAAAATTGATTGTGTCAGTTACCGGCTTTAAAAGAATGAAAGTTTGTCCAGAGCTAACTGGCTGTCAGTTATTATTATTATTTTTTTAAAATAATTTTTGGTAATATAACCCAGTGAGCTCTGGACACAAGGTATAAATTGTTAATCAGTTTTAGTTGGCCTTGGTTAAGCTTGTGTCTGTACATATTTCCTCTTTCTTATTCATTTTAAGATGTTTTTGGCTGGAAACAAAGGAATTTGAATACTTTTGCATTTACCATCAACTTAAAAATAAGAAATAAAAAAAGGGTGGAGTGCTAAATAATTACAAAATTCTGGGCTGGGGTACTGAAACTAGAGGGAAAATAATGCTGATGCTGTTTTGATGACAATCATTAGAACAAGATGTGATACCCACTTTGAAAAACTGATATAATCTATACTCTAAAAATAAAATATCACTTCATAAGTTTTTTTTTTTTTTTTTAAAAAGATGTTTTGTAATTTAAGTGGCTGCATGTGATGATTTTTACATACCAAATTTAGAAGCTTGCACAGCTGCAGATAGATACATTTTAATTATTATTATTATTTTTTACTAATCTAAAATGTCTTGTAAAAATAAAGTATATTCATAATGGCAGTATTTTCTTTCTGATCAATAGTACTGTAAGAATTGCAAAAGTAAAATATTGAAAATAAGATTGTTGAAGAACATAGTAACGTACACAGGAATGTACGTTACTACGATTTGATTAAAATATACACTGAAGTGCATTGATTTTTCATAATTTAAATGTGATTAATTAATCACTGTAACAAAAAACCCATATATTTTGGAACACTGTGGATGATTCACCTGTGGGGAATTAGTAAAGATATAAAATTCCATACTCAGAAGACTACATTTTTGTACATAGTCATTCCATATTATTACTACTGATACAATGAATCCTAGAAGAAAGAGCATAAGGAGAGAGAGAGGGGGGGGGGGTGTCAGGTAATCAGTATTTCCATTCTTGATCAGACATGTGATTTCTATTCACTGTGAGCTACACTAAATGCTAGAGAGTGAGGCTGATTAATTGATATGTTGCTGGATGCAGTATCATTACTGCTGGCAAAATTGTTAACCTTGTTGTCACTGTCCATGGTTCTTACAGGGCATTTGGTTTTGAATGTAGGATTATGGTTATTTTGTTAGGTGTTGCGATGGCTGCTGTTTGGTTCCCTGTTATTGGTTCTTGATGATACTCTTGAAGAGTTATTCAGTATGGGAGGAGCACAAATTTACCAATGTTCCTGTTTTGGAAGGAATGTGTTCAGAAATGGAGTGGTATGCTGCATCAGTTTGGGTTATGTTCCCTCGCTTTGTACAATGAAGGTTGTTGTAGTTTTCTGAGTGTTTGCCCTGTGTAATGCTTACTACATCATCAGTTAAGTTTGTAGACTCATCTTTCATTAGGTGGGGATTAAGGATTTGTTTAAGGTTTTTACTATTTTAATTCTGACTTTAATGTCTTGTTCTTTTTTTAGCAAGCCTATTAATGGTATCCCCTATACCTGGATAGAAGGGAAGTATGAATTTGGTCAATCTGAGGAGATTGTGTTTTGGGGGGGTGGAGGAGAAGAGTTTTTGTAATAATGTATGTAATATGTGTATGTAATAATGTACACTTATAGCCAAATTTCATTTTTAATTGCAAAGGTTTATTTTTAATGTTTTTAATTCTTAGGGTATCACATCCTGAAAGTGGAAGAATTATGGAAATATATAGTACACAGCCTGGTGTTCAGTTTTATACTAGTAACTTCCTTCCTACCAGTGATATTTTGAGAGGCAAAAAAGGAGCCATTTATAAGAAGCATGGAGCATTATGTTTTGAAGCTCAGAATTATCCAGATGCAGTAAACAAGGTAGATATTATACAGAAGTTTGCCTATTTTGGTGACTGAAAAGTAGCATTACAAGGTATACTATACAGTAGAGCGTCAGTTATTCAGAATAATTAATGTGAGACCTCTTCCGGATTGCAAAATTTTCTGCATGATTGAACGTAAGGTAAAATTAAATAAATTCTGTTATAATGTATTAAGATAAAAGAAAAATACTTTAAATAGCATGAAATAAAACAAATTTATTTAATTTAAAAAAATAATAATAATAACTTAAATTTGGACATTTACATATGTATATTCAGATAGATATTTTACTGCAAATTTTATGTGGAAAAATTTTAAAGTAATTTTTTAAACTAATGCTCATTTGTTTTGCTTGTTCTGACCTTTTTTTTTTTTTTTTTTTCAATTCTAAATCTCTCAAGTTCCTTAATAATATCAATTTGATATTATTAAGGAACCTGTTTCAGTGCTGTTTCTTTTTGTTGACATTTTACCATTAAAAAAAAAACTGATAAAAATAATAAATTGCACAGTTTTGGGCTCTGTCGTGGGTTCGAATCCCGCCTCGGGCTTGGATCAGAGTAGTGCAAAAACCTTGGCAGGTGCATTATAGCCACAGAAGCTGATATGCCAACAACTAACAAAAAAAAAAAAAAAAAAAAGTTTCGGGCTGATATTCTTACCGAATCTGGAGCCAAACATAATATGAAATGAAGAGAACAAAATATGTAATGGAAAACTGGGTTCGCTGAAGCAACTGACTAAACTCTTATCACTCGTGGTTTCCGAGAAAACCCATCAGTCCTAATCCATCATTTTACCAGATATAAGATGTAAAAAATCAGACAGAAATACTCACGTAGCATAATAAATATTTGTCTTAAATACTACCAAAAAAAAAAAAAAAAAAATACAAAAAGAAAAAAAAATCAGCCTTTCAAATTATTCTGGATAACCAACGATCTACTCTGTACCTGTATACCTATTACCTGTTTTCTGCAGAAGCTTATTTCTTTTGTTTTCATTTGTAGATATTAGTAAATTATGTGATTAATACAGCCTTGCTTAATGTTGTCTCACTTAACATTTTTCAAGATAACTATATTTATGAATTACATCCAGGCTTCACTTAATATCATAGTGTTCTGAAGCTTTTTTTTTTTTTGTTGTTGTTGTTGTTGGTACCAGGACCTAGTTAGATGTGAATTCCTATTTGAGACCACTAGGGATAATAAATATTAATGACATAATTAATTAATTCATATATTAATATACATTATTCTTCAGGAACGTAACCCCGGCTATTCGTGGGGGTTACGTTCCTGAGAAATGCCGCGAATACTGAGTTATGGCTCCTATAGTAATAAAGGGGTCCCATTCCAAAGTATGAAATATATAAGAAAAACTAGTCTAAAATTTTGTCTATGTATGTATTATATGTACCTTCATAATATGACTATGTACATAGACAGTACATAGTGAAATGCAAGCATATGGCATCGAAATGAAAATAAGAAACAATTTAATATTAAATGTAATATTTATTAGAAATTTCAAACAAATCTTTCAAACCAACTGCCTTTGCTAGCTAAAAAACTTATCCCTCTAGTGCTATCACCAGTTTCGCTAAAGTGCTGATAAAGTTTTGCCTTTTCACGAATGATGAGTGAACTTAACGGAATTTTATTTTGAGTTCGGTCTTCTATCCACAGATTTAAAGCTTTTTCCATTTTTTCTAATTTAACAACACGAGTTACAGAGCAAATTTTTGAAGCAATTAGCGCGTTTTCACGGACACTACGGCAGATTTTTTCTACCGATTTCTTGATTGATCGTACCGTTGACTCATTGATTTTATAATGTTTTGCCACTGAGGAGAAAATTTCACCATTAGAAATTTTGTCTAATAACTCAATTTTATTCACTAATGTCATCACCTTCTTTGATCTTTTCACATTTCCCTTGTTATTCGTAGCCAATTTTTGTACGGGTTAGAAAGAACTTGTCCACAATAAAGTCACTTTCTTCCGTTAAAACACTCGAAAAAGTCTGTTTTACTCTGCAAAACGGTAGATTTATCACTTTTGTAAGCATATCAATTTACAAAAAGATAAATTTTATTCAATTTATAAGCATATAAATTATAAAAGCAAATGACGAAACCTTCCATGACAAGTGCATAACACATACTGAACAAGGATTAGCAAGAAACATCCACGCTCGCGATTTTGTTACCCAATTCCCCCCACCCACTGAGCGCTGTTTTGACCGGGAAAGATAATTTTAGCCACGGCCATGTTTTTTATGGCGGAAAATGTTCGCGGCATTTTAAAATTCACATTTTTTTATGTTTCATTTTATATTAAATCAGCGACCGCGAAACCGTGAATACAGATACCGCGAATAGCGGGGGTTTACTGTAAATGATATAATTGATTTATTAAAATATTATTAATTGATACATAAAAAATTATTCTTTATGCACTTCACAGAGGTTCGTGAGTTTTGGAAATTTTTTTTTCTTCTCAATCTTCCATTTAATTGTTAAAAATTTCTTCCTTTTAAAATACGAAGAAGACTATGTAAATGTTCAGAGTCTTCTCTTCATTCGTATATCTAAAGCTAATAACTAATGTAATTGATTTCAAATAGCCTTGCTTGAGCTTGTGCTAGTAATGCACCCTCACTCGTGGGTGTAAATATCCAGTAACTAAATTTTAAAACCTTGGAATATGGAGTTTGAAAATAGGCCAGAATTACAGTACAGCGTCAATAATCCAAACTAATTGGGCCCGGGGTAGTTCAGACTTCCGATTTGTTTAGATTTTCGAACTTATCAAAAATACTGTTCTGGAGACTTAAAAGGAAAAGGGTTTAGTAAATTTAGAAAGAAATAAAAACCAAAGTTGTAATTGTGTATTTTTATTCATAGGTAACAAAAAAAAAAAAAAAAAATGGAACTTTCAGCCACAATAACATATGTATAGGCCCTTTAACGAAAATAATTACTTATTTTTTGCTACACCACTTTTGAACTTCGTTTCTTTGCTACCAGATCTTTCATTCTTTACAAAAGAGTAGTTGAGTTGAACAGCATTCAATTTGTTTCTCGTACCAAGTCCTCGTGAGTAGCACAATTGGTAGAATCCTCGTCCTACTCACACTAGGTGGAAAAGACCTGAGTTAAGAGTCCATTGACATAAGGAATTTTTATGGGCCTTTTTCGCAGCGTGGCCAAGTTAGTTGGTCTCAGGTGAAGACAGCACGGTTTTTTTTTTCTCCCGGAAGCTTTCTGTTTTTCATCTATAAAAACAGAAAATCAATCATCGAACACGCAATTTACAGACAATATGCACGGAGCAACATGGCCTTAGTTGCTGATGCTCCTAAAACCTTACTACAACAACAAACTGCATCTTCGAGGGATAGGTTATTAACTGTTCTTGTAGTTTTTTTTTTTTTTTTTAACATCATCTGAATAAAGTTTCGATGCGTACTTTAAAAACAACAAGGAAAAAATTTTAATGTCTGTTATGGTTGCCTTTCCAACCTCATAAAAATTTGCTAACAAAGACCTGCTTTCTCCTCTGAAAGTCTGTTTAAAATCTCAATCTTTGATTTAATTGTTAAATTTCTTCATTTTAATAGATGAAGAAGATTCTGAGTATGGAGTAAAAAGTTTAGATATATCTAAATTTTTTACTCCATCTCTCACTTGCACGCGTATTGTGTTAGTCGCAATTTTTGTGTGCCATGGTCTTTGTTATTGATTGACGCTTGTCTTTGTTTATTGCTTTAGATTTTACAACCCGAAAAATAAGTCAGTGAACAGACATATCAGATTACAAAGTGTGTTAAATAACAGATTACAGAGTGTTATGTTTAACTGATGCTGTGTGTATATTAATTAAACTATGTGCATAAGCATAAATTTATTTTTATTTTGCTAACCTGTGGATAATATTCTTCTGATTTTCACCTATCATTTAATTTTGTTAATTGACAAAGTAATAAAAGTGTAAATTTGTGCAAGATAAAATCTTCATTTTTATAGTCTGTGGATAATATTTCTCTGATTTTTGCTTATTAGAATTGCCGTTTAATAGAATCAAAATTCATTTCGCAAGCGTGATCAACAATAACCGCTGCTTATTATAATTATTTTATGGCACCAGCATAAAAATAAATAAATGCTGGCTCATTCGGATTACTAACGTTTGGATTTTCTCATTCTGGCTCATCCGGATTATTGACGTTTGGATTTTCGATGCCCTATTATGTATTAAACATAGTACGCAACAAAGTTATTTCTTAAATTCAGTCAAAATAAATATAAAAAATTAAGTCAAAACGAATATGAATATAAAAAATTCAAGCAAATTGAATGAGGATGAAAGTGAAGTTGGAGAGGGGAATTTTATAAATTTACATAGAATTAAAATCATAGTTTCTTATAATAGTAGCTTTATAGTTCTTACTACGAACAAGCAAGAATATTCGAAAAATAAATATATTTTTAGAAAATATTTGCCTATAATAAATTAATAATAAATAAATTCTGTAAGTGAAGAATACCTATTTTTAAATTTGATATAATTTGTAATTTTCTTGAATACAAGTAATTAATATTTCATTTTAATTGTTTTATTTTTCAAGCCAAGCTTTCCTCCTTGTGTTCTGCATCCTGGGGAGTTATATCAACACACAACTGTTTACTGTTTTGCTACAATTTGAAAATCGGAGACAACTTTCAACAAAATCTTTTTATGATTTTTGTACAGACATTTTTTTATAATTAGAGGTGGTGTTATTTGCCTTAGCATGCGAAATGATCTGTGAAATTTATTGATGTTTTTAATTTGAATGTCATTTTGTAAGTTTGATATACTTAAATGTACAAAGTAGGAGAACTGGTGGTATGTGAACAGACATGTACAGATTTGTCAATCTAGCAGTTAAACTAACAAAAATACGTTGCTCTAAAATAATATGTTGTCTCTTGTCTCTCACTGCACAACACAAAAGGTATTTTTTATTTCAATTCATCATCTTGAAATAAAATGAAAATAGTCTCTATTATTCTCCATGTTGAAAGAAATAGAAAGTAAGCACCATTAGTTTTATTAGAACTTTTTACAGATAGTCTAGCATAGCAAAAATAAGTTTTTAAAACTTACTGCAAAAATTTTATAATTTATTTGTAACACTTGTAGGCATGAAGATTTTTCATGCACTTTCACTTATAAATCTAATAGAAAGATAAGATATACTATCTGTAAAGATAGTATATCTTAGTATACTGAGTTATGCAAAGCCATTAGAAAGAGAGAGACTCAGAGAGGACATAAGAAGATTTAACACAAGAAAAGTAGAACGAGCATTAAGGGAAAACAAAGGATTTAAATTAGCAGCCATGAGCAGTAATACAGAAAGACAAATGATACTGAAACTGAAGAATAGCGATGGTGTACTTATAAACAGCAGAGAAGGCATAATTCAAATAGCAGAAGACTACTATAGAGAATTATACAAGGAGCGAGGGAATGATGCCAGCAGTGGGGAAGATGGATTGCAAAGTAGCAACACATATATTGATGAGGTAGAACATGCATTGAAGAAAATGAAGAATCAGAAAGCCCCAGGGGAAGATGAAGTTACTGTAGAGTTGTTAAAATTGGGAGGAAGAGACATAACACAAAAACTGGCAAGGCACTTCACAAAGTGCATTAGAAAAGGTGTGACGCCTAAGCAGTGGAATAATGTAATCATAGTTTTGCTGCATAAGAAAGGAGATAAATCAGAAATTGGAAATTATAGACCAATTAGCTTGTTATCCCACATCTACAAGTTGTTCACAAGGGTCATTACTAACAGATTAGAAAGAATACTTGATGAGAATCAACCGAAAGAGCAAGCTGGCTTTAGGACAGGATTCTCAACTATGGATCACCTTCACGTAATATCACAGCTAATGGAGAAAGCAAATGAATATAAAACACCATTATGCCTGGCATTTGTGGATTATGAAAAGGCATTTGACTCCATACAGCATAAGGCAATGTTTCGGGCACTGGAAAGACAAGGCATAGATACCATTTTTATTTATGATTTTGAAGAAAATATATGAGAGTGCTACCTCCTTTATTAGACTAGACAAAGACAGGAGGAAATTTAAAATCGAGAAAGGAGTTCGACGAGGAGACACAATATCTCCGAAGCTGTTTACTGCTGCCCTTGAGGAAGCTTTCAGAAGATTAGACTGGTCGCAGAAAGGAGTCAATGTGAACGGAGAGTACCTAAACCATTTACGATTTGCAGATGACATTGTGGTCATAAGCCACGATCCCAAAGAATTAGAGGAAAATCTTAATCAGTTATGCACAGTTAGTAAGGATTTTGGACTAAAGATGAATATGGCTAAAACAAAAGTAATGATGAACAAGTATGCCACAGAAAGGGAAATAATGATTGAAGGAGCAGTAATTGAAAAGGTGGCGGCATATACTTATCTGGGACAAGTTATTAGCTGTAATAATGATAAATGGCTGGAAGTCAAGAGAAGAATAAATTTTGGATGGATAGCATTCAGGAAATATAGTCACATACTGCAGAGCAATATCCCAGTTTGTCTGAAACGTAAAATAATGAACCAATGTATACTCCCCACCATGACTTATGGAAGTGAAACTTGGGCACTCACCAAAAGAATGGAAGAGAAGCTGAGAACTACACAGCGAAGAATGGAACGAATCATATTGGGAATCAGACTGTTAGATAAGAAGAGAAACACATGGATTAGGCAGCAAACTCAAGTAACGGACATTCTTATCAAAACTAAAGAACTAAAATGGTCTTGGGCAGGACAGATAGCTCGAAGACATAATGACAGATGGACTAAGAAAATAACAGAATGGTACCCAAGAGGAGCTAGAAGAAAACCTGGAAGACAACGGCGGAGATGGATAGATGAAATTCATGAGTTTTTGGGTAGTAAATGGATGGCCAGTGCTCAAAACAGAAGGAACTGGAAATTTGCTGGAGAGGCCTTCATCCTGCAGTGGATTGAAAATGGCTGATGATGATGATGATCTGTAAAGATAAATTAGACATTTATGTATTATTTTAAGGTAGGAGAAATATGTGGGAAAACTTATTTCTAAAACATGAAGTGAAGTGTTATATTTATGTTCTCAGTATATGTTTAGTACAATATAAGGATTATTCAAATGAGATGTAAATTTGGAATAAATGGATGGGACATATAAAAAGTGAGGAATGATTACCCACAGAACAGATAGCAGTGTCCTCTATGGCTAGTGGGTACATATAAGTGCTGGATACTCAACACGAGGCATGAATGCAGCAAACAACATTGATATTTCCATATGGGATACAGGGAAGGTACTGTTATCATTCAGATTTGATTTCACTCCTCTGTAATATTCTTGTTGCCTTAAGGTACCACAATCAATACCCATCATTACAGCAAAAGAATAGAGTGGCTAACATGGGTCATAACGGCAAACAGCAAGTCAGCCTAATGCATGACATGCAGTTGCTTTGCAACAATAACACAACCTTACACAGCACCTGATATTCAGGCTTGGCTGTAGTGGTATTGGTGGGAAGTGTTGCTAGGCTATGAGGTATTGATGTATTATGTTTGTAAACTGCATGTATTCTAGGATCAGTTTGCCAGTTTCTTGTAGAAATAATCCAATTTTCACATGAAAGTGAGTAACTGGGACTGCTGGAAAAAAATGCCCACAAAAAATTCCTTCCATCTTGTAAGGATTTGAACCAAGCCTTTTCTATGTGGTGTGGGAGCACAGAAATTGCAACTACTATGTTACATGCAAGAGACACCTTTTGTCCTCTTCAAAGATGCTCAAATTGAGAGGGTGAAGGAAACCACTGCATGTTGAATGTTACCGACAATCAGTGTAGTTCAGTGCTGAGGGTGTGGTCTGGGTGCATCTGTGAACTGTTTATTCTAAAAAGTTCATTTTTTATTTGAATAACCCTTATATTTACACAACCTTACACAGCACCTGTGTAAGGTTGTGTAAATAACCTGTGTAATTTTCTATTCTGAATTTTAAAAAATTCAGTATAGAAAAGTGCAAAACAGTTCCAGCATGTATTTACTTTCTATATTATTTATTTATAAATTCTGTTTGCATCTTTTATAAATTCTGTTTGTACAAGAATATAAAAATAAACATGCTGCTAACATAGAGATTTTAAAAGAAGAACATAGGGATTTAGTTTATTTTTAAAATGCTTTTGAAAAAGTTTTATTCCAAAAATCGACTGGATGAAATGTTTTCAGTAAAATTATAACTGGTAAAGACTCACAGGACATAAAATTATACTTTAATACAAAATGAAAGTATATTCACGAAGAATTTTACATGCCAATTTTGAAATTACTTAAGTGCCAGTGAAAAGTCATAAGACTTCTCTCCTGCCAGTTGTGGCCATTTGAAAATTGAAAATTTTCAAATGACCATTTCATTTTACAAATTTGAAAATGAAACGAAATATATCGCAAAACTGCCAACACACTTTCATCTCCCTGTGAGTTACTTAGGAAACAGTCTGTGCAAAATTATATATTAAAAATTAAACTTGAAAACCAAATGTAAGTTGAATGCAAATTTCTGACAATATTTTAATTTGATCCAGTGGAGCTCCATCTTCAGGAAAGACAAGACAGTGGTGAATAAAAAGAAAAGATATATAACTTTTAGTTATATATCTTTCTGCCATATCGCTCCCAACTGCAATGTATTAACTGAGTGAAGACCCAAAAATTAACCTTTGAAATAAATTGCTGTATACTTAAACGTACACGATCTGACGATTTGTTGGAAAAATACAGGACCATGCTGAGGAAATGTCGCGAGCTAGGCCATAATGTCTATGTGTCTGCAATTCTGCCCAGACACGATAGGAGGGATTATATGTTAAGAGCCTTGTGGATTAACTCAAGACTTGAAGGAATCTGCAAGGCTTTAGGGGGTAAATTTCTATCAGCATGGCCCACACTTGTAGGTAGAAGGAATTTGTTTTGTAGAGACGGGATACACTTAAACAAAGGTGGTGCAAAAGTTTTTGCCAGTATTATTGAGGATACCTTAAAGGTTCAGGGAAACTGCTAGTTAGGGGGGATGTGGGTAATACTGACACGCGTTTATCTGATAATATTGGTCAATGTAACTCTTGCACATACCTTAAGAGTTCTTATCTGTTACCCCAACTGGACGTATTATCTAGATGTTCTGGGGGCAAAGACGTTTCACGTGCACGGGTAGCTAATATCAGGGACGAGAGCCTAAAAAACTTCAAGGGTTGTTAAATATACAAGAACAGTAAATCTTAATTGTTTATACAGTAACGTTAGAAGTGTCATCAATAAAATGAGCGAATTCGAACTGCAGGTTAAAACAAGTAACGCGGACATAATAGGGCTTACAGAGACGTGGTGCCACCCGGAAATTGGGGATGACGAGTTTCAGTACGGCTTGTATAATGTATTTAGGAAGGATAGGTTAGATAGAAGGGGTGGTGGGGTAATGCTTCTTATCAGAAGCAGCCTGAGTGCGACGATAGCTTTCCCGGATTCAGATGTTTCACATGCTAGTATAGAGTCTGTATGGTGTGAGATAGTTGGAAACAAAGGTATAATGCGAGTAGGAGTAATCTACAGACCAGGTGATTGTGAAGATTATGACAAAAGCCTCTACATGCAAATGGAATGGGCAAGTAAGAGTCAATGCCTTATTATGGGTGATTTCAATTTGCCTCTAATTGATTGGAATAAATGGGAAGGAAACTCGACATGGGGAACAAAATTTTTAAATCAACTAGATGACTGTTATTTGTATCAACATGTCAGGGAAAGTACTAGAGAAAAGAATATCCTAGACCTCATCATCACCCATGAATCGGATGACATAACAGGACTGACAGTAGAGGAACCAGTAGCAGGAAGTGATCACGGAGTTCTACGGTGGATGATGACGAGAGAGGTAGCAGAAGTAAAAGGCAAAGGAATGGGTTTTAATTTCAGAAAAGGAAATTACGATGCCTTAAGGTACTACATGGCCTCTATTACCTGGGGAGATATCGCGCAGAGAATGAATACAATTGAACTGTGGTACGCTTTTAAAACATTAATCACAGATGCCTTGAATGCGTATATACCATTAAAAAAATACTCCACGAGGAGGGTTCCAAGCTGGATGACTAGTGAAGTTGCCGCATTACTTGAGCAGAAAAAGGTGGCATGGAAAGGTTACAGAACAATAAAAAGTACTGAAGCCTATAACAGCTACAAGGTGATGTGTAATAGAGCCACAGAAAAGGTTCGACAGGCAAAGGCAGTTTATGAGAAATCACTAGCAAACAGAGCAAAGAGGGGGGGATAAAGAATTCTTCACATATATAAATGCCAAGAAGAGCAGGACAAACCAGATCGGACCTTTACGTAAGGGAAAGGGGATAGTAATAAATACACCAGCTGCCGTTGCAGATGAACTCAACAGTTATTTTGCATCGATATTTACAAATGAAAAGCCTTTTGTGGCAAAGGGAAATTGTGGGAGCGAAGTTAAAAAATATGTAATTAATGATATTGAAATTTCGCAAGATTATTTAATGAAAAAACTCTCGAGCCTACAGACCAGTAAAGCTCCTGGAGTTGATGGAATATACCCTATAATCTTAAGAGAGGCGGCAAGCGAGTGCATTGAACCATTGAGGCTAATTATGCGAACATCATTAGACTCTGGGGAGATTCCCTTGGATTGGAAAAGTGCAAATGTATCTCCCATACATAAGGGTGGCTCTAAAAGTGAAGTTGGAAATTATCGACCTGTCAGTCTGACTTCAGTAGTAGGGAAAATCATGGAGGCAATGATCAAGGGTGGAATTCAGGATCATTTGGATCGAATTGAAATTCTCAATGATACTCAGCATGGTTTTGTAAAGGGAAAATCATGTTTAACAAATCTGGTTCGCTATTTCGAAAGGGTCACTCACGAGCTGGATTTAGGGAATAATTTCGGCATTGTTTATTTAGATTTCAGCAAAGCTTTTGACTCAGTCCCACATGAGCGGTTGCTTTATAAGCTGGAACAGGTTGGAATCACTGGGAAAATCCTTAGATGGATAGAAGGATGGCTTCAGGGCAGGAGGCAGAGGGTTGTGATAAATGGCTATTCCTCAGATTGGGTTGATGTAAGAAGTGGGGTTCCCCAAGGATCAGTATTAGGACCACTGTTGTTTTTAATTTTCATAAACGACATTGATGAAGGGATAGAGGGCGTGATGTCTAAATTTGCAGATGATGTTAAAATTGGGAGAGTAGTTAATGATCACTGTCAAGCTGAGCTTCTTCAGAGAGACCTAGATAGACTTCAGGAATGGTCAGAAAAATGGCAGCTGTGCTTTAATCCAACAAAGTGTAAGGTATTACACCTGGGAAACAGTAATCCCAAAAAAACGTATTCACTTGGTGGAGTTCAACTAAAGCCAGTACTGGAGGAAAGGGACTTGGGTGTTACGATACGGTCAGACATGAAATTCTCTGAGCATTGTAAACAGGTTGCAAGGAAGGCCCATGGTGTCCTATCGATGATCTATCGAACTTTTGCAAGTAGAGATAGGGACGTGATAATCCCATTATATAAGGCTTATGTTAGACCACACTTGGAATACTGTGTTCAAGTATGGAGACCGCACCTGAAGAAAGACATCGAGCTTCTTGAAAGGGTGCAAAGAAGGGTAACTCGCCTGGTGAGATCGGCAAAGGGGCGTCCTTATGAAGAAAGACTTCGAATATGTGGGTTGCAGAGTTTGGAAACTAGACACCTTAGAGGAGATTTGATTGAGGTGTTTAAGGCTCTGAGAGGCATCAGTAAAATGAATGAGGACAAAATTTTCAAGATTATAAATGATGCTAGAACTAGGGGACATAAATTCAAGTTACGGGGGGAAATGTTTAGATTGGACTGCAGGAAGTTCTATTTTAGCCAGCGAGTTATAAATTACTGGAATAAGTTGCCTTCATGGGTGGTAGAGGCCGACAGTTTGGGGAAATTCAAAGGTCATCTGGATAGTACTTTCGGGTAAGGGAAGCGCATAGGATGATAGGTTTAATTTCCTTTTTATTTATTTTTTATTTTATTATTTTTTTTTATTTATTAATTATTATTATTTAGTTATTTATTTATTTTTTGTTTTTATCATCGTTTTGTTCGGATTTTTTTTTTTTTTTTTTGGCTGGTGCAGCATAAGCCATAGGCTTTCTTGCACCATGCGGCCGTTACTAATACTAATACTAATACTACTCCAAGATTGTTCCCTCTTGAAAGAAACTCAACCAAATTTGTTAGAATGAAAATATCTTGTTAGAGTGAACTATTTGTGAAAAAATACACCTTTAATAAAAGACAATGAAACTTGGATATTACAGAATAACCAGCCTAGCTGTAAAACAACCAAAAATAATCCATAAAATGAAAGAAATGAAGTAGAGTTCTGTGCCACAACAAGACAGTACAAACTTCATTAAAAGAATGCCCTGCTATGCCCAATAATGAGAGATTTTGTGTCAATCAGTAGCACCAGTTTTGGAATGGTTTATGCAACAGCATGTGGGCCAGTGAGTTGTGCCGGTTTAGCTAGTGCTTGAAACGAAAAATGACTGCAATTTTAGTACACCTAATGTTGCATTAATGTACACAATGCACTTGTGGAAAACTGTATATTTAATTAAATTCATGCTAACTGAATATTAATTTTCCTTATAAGCTCTTATAACTCGTGTTCAGTACATTCCCAAAGGTTTCCAATATTTTTTTAAATGAAATATGAATAAATACAATCACTATATATACACTTGATATAAACTAATTCTGTTTTTCAAAAATTCATGCAAAGAAAGCTGACTAGTTTTATTATTTTCATCATATAGCAAACAATGACATCACAAAGACCTCTGATAACATTACTACTTCTTTCAACATTGGAATTGCAATTCTCTGACTCATTGTCTTTTCCAACTTTGTCATAATTTCTCTTAAACTTTTCAGTTTAAGGCTCTTTGAAGAGGTAGTGTAGGTTTCATAATTAGATTCATCCTTTCTGCAAGTTGCATTTGTGCGTGCAACTCAAATCAAATTGTGCAATCTCTTTGAGACTCCAGCAACTCAATTGCATCTTTAATATTCACTTCCAGAAAATCTCCTCTCTGACACTTCCTTACATTTCTTGGAAATATTCATGGTCACAGACAAACTGGGCAAAGCTTTATACAACAACCAGTTACAGGAGGTTGCTTGATGCCATTCTAGTAGCTAGCAATGTTTCTCTGCCATAGGGATGTTATATCCCTTCCAGAACTGTGAAAGAGGCTTCCTTTCCTTCTATTGGTAACAGTAATAATCTGAATCATGGTTTGTCTCAAATAATACTGAAGGTGAAAATGATCCATAAGTTGGAGTAGGGAAGTAGTGTTTGGAGGAAGCTAACTTGAGGGTGAGAATCTACAATATGAAAAGGATAACTAGGAACGTTGTCGAGGATTGACAATACGTTGAATGAAATGTTCTTTTCCAACAAATATTTTTACACTTCTAAAACAAAACAGTGCAGAAACCTGTCCTGCAAAAGCACTGAAGTAATCCACTTCTTATACGATTTCCAAAATACTGGTAATGAGAATCTTGGGAAAAAAAAAAAAAAAAAAAACATTTTTGAAAGCCTGTGGATTCTCACTATGATACATTAAAAGTGGCTTAATTTTCCATACAAACAATGAAAACTGAGTACACGTAACTATGCATGCTTGAGACTGACTGCTGAAACAATACCAAAAGTGAAACCAAAACCTTTGGTTTAGCTTCACTTTCTGATTTATAAGGCACATTAGAACCTAATATCATAAATAAATAAATTTTCTGTTTACACCCAGCAATAATCACAGGGTCAGAGGAAGTGTACAATTACAATAATTATTTAAAACATCATAGTGTGTCAATGACATGTAATATATGTGATGAAGGATAGTCAAAGTTCTGAGAACAGAGTATATAAAATGCATTAATAAATTACAGAATAGGTTATTTTGATAGCTTAATGCCTTATGAAATGAAAAAAAAAATTGTATGTCAATGTCTTATGCAGTTTATAAAATTTAATTTTTTGTTGGTAAATGGAAGAAGAATGAATATCCAATAAACTGAGCATTGTTCAATAATCAAATTTTTCACCAAAGAGGATAAAAATGCTAAAGAAATCCATAGAAGGATGACTAGTGTTTGGGGAAGTATCACCCAGTTAGTTGCAAAATGGTTGACAGAGTTCAAAAGAGGATGGGATGGGTGTCTCGTATGTATATGTTGAACAAACAGTATCAATATGGAATGTACAGTAACAGATTGTTAGTTGTATTTGCAGATAAAAACAAGGTTAATTATTTTTCTCAAAAGTTTACCCAACATGTGGAAATGTTATACACCATTTATTCTGACATTTGGATGCCATTATTAATTACAGATGTGCTATAACTTGTAATTACCACCTTGAAGATTTAGAACTTAACAATTATATTAAATTAATTTTATTTATTTATTTAACTTTATCTGTAATTTACAAATGTGCATATTAAAGAAAATCCATGAATTCAAATAATCTCAACTTTCAATTCCCAAAAATAGCACCCAAGGTAGATGGGGGATTGTAGAGAAGAAAATTTGTTTAATATTCAAATTTTCATGGATAACTCCATTTCTATGTGCATTATCAGAACAACACTTTCACAGTTTATAGCATATCTGTTGAAATAAACAGCATTTGCAAAATTTATGCTATGGACTTCTTATCTGACCTAGGTGGTAAGATAACTGCATGTCTCCCTTGCTGTGCATGATGATGGTGCTGGATGAAAGTAGTTTTGCATTCTCTGATTCTCTGAATTTTAGTTTCATTTGATCATTAGTAACAACTTTTTTGGATAAAGCTTTGGATGGATGTATGATTCATGAGAGAAGTGACCCTTAAATGCATGCTGCAGTTGGTTTACCTGTTGCTGGACAAAATCCTGACTTAGGGAAGGAATGAACCTATAGATTCATTCAACCAAGAATGGTTAGACAAGAGTAGCTAGTTCAAACCTTCCTTGATAGGAAGTTCTCCCAAACTTTGTTCAGATGAGAATTGAATCCAGGTTATTTCTCTTTGAAGCAGCCACTATCCACTCTATGGCTCATTCATGAGCGCACTGAGCTTGACCAGTAGGAATTTAATGGAACGTGTTTTGTATGGTAGAAGGAATTCACTGAGGTCATCAATGCAAGAAGAAAAATAAATTAATAACAACTTAGCTTTATTAATTTGCCAACGATGGTGCACAAAACTGACAGGATGTAAGATGTGCAAGTATGGATGGAGAGGAGTTGACCAACAGGTTTGTTAATCGACAAGAAGCAAGTTTCTATCTTAGTGTTTTCAAAATTGACTAGTTTATTCAGGGCCATGTTTATTCAGGGGTGCATTGGATGCAATTCACTCAAACACAGAAGGGGTCCCATAAACGCTTCATAAATAGTAATAACATAGTTCAATAAAAGAAAGAACTATGACTGTGTTAAGTGCCAAAGAAACTAATATTAATACGAGGGGTGATCATTTAATTTGTGGACTGGTGCAAGATTTTATGTTTACTGCCCGAACTTTTCATAACTGCCAACAGAGGCTCTCTCTCTCTCCCTGTTCGCTACCAAGCACACTTTTTTTTTTCTTTGAAACCCGAAAACACGAGAGATATTAGAACCTATAGTACTTAGTACCGTGCTTGGGTTGGAGGTTGAGAAGACAAAAGAAGATATTTGTTGACATTTGACTTGAACTTCTGTAGACTGTAATTTTCAGGAAATACGTATGAAGGAAGGTTCTTCCAGAAAACAGCAGTTGAATGAATAAACGAGGAAGATTCTTGGTAGTAAATGACTCTCATCAACCAGTGCAATACCACTACTTTGCTTATTGGAGGCTTGAAGTGGTGCAACCCATGTTTAGTCTCTATAGCTAAGTTCAGGTCAACCCTTCCCTATCTCTTCCATCATGCAGTAAGATTGATGACTTTTGAGGTTATGATGAATATGGTGAGATCCAATATTCCTTACATTTCAAGGGTACAGCTCTAAAACGGTGTTTGTAGGCCGGCCACTAGTTAGTACACCGGAGCGAATCTATTGGTAACTAGGAGGCTTCTGGATCAACTAGTTTATAATCTTGCTACTTCTACTCTGCCAGATAGTGACTGGAGGAAGTCCGAGTAGTGTGTATGCAGGGGGCATTTCGAGGCCACGTTATACCAAGGATCTGGGTATATTCTTACCATGTGTATGCCATATACAAAAATTTCATTACTTCATACAGCATGTCCCACCCACTTTTTCTTACCATTGAATACACCATGATTTGTCAAACTAATAGAGCAAGCTTATATGCAAAAAGATCTAAACCTCCCAAACACTTCCTAATTCATTTCACAAATGTATGTGGTCTCAATTCTAATCTCAACGATGTCCATTTCCACTTGCAGTCTGCCAAACCCCATGTACTTTTTCTGACAGAATCTCAGTTATCGGTTGATTCAATTACTGCTCATCTCAGATATTATTATTTGCTGTATGATTCCTTTCGCCTCACAGGTGGTACTTGTGCATATGTCCGTTCTGATATTCCCTGTCAGAGACTTGGCAATTTGGAATCTCCTCTCTTTGATCTTCTCTGGCTTAAAATCTCTCTACCTCATTGTGTCAAATTCATCTGTTGTCTCTACCGTTCTCCAAACTCCACTAATCACTTGGAGCTCTTTGAACTCCACTAATCACTTGGAGCTCTTTGACTTCCTCTCTTTGCAACTTGACTTTCTCCAGTCCAACTTTTCTAACAGTGAGGTAATTTTCCTTGGTGATTTTAAGGTTCACAACTCCAGCTGGCTAACGTTTTCTAGTCACACCGCCCCCCCCAGCTGGTCGAGAAGCTAAGGCTTTTGCACTTACTAATGACCTTGCACAGATTGTTCATTTACCTACAAGAATACTGGACAATCCTAATCATACAGTCAACACGGTTGAAGTGAGAGGTCCTATAGGCACTTCAGATCACAACTTGGTGATTGTCTCTTCTACAATGGAGTCTTTATCTCATGGCTATTCCCAACCTCGTGTTGCTTGGCATTACAAGAATGCAAAATGGGATGACCTGCGAGACTTCTTTTCCTTGGTCGGATTACTGTTTCAAAACTTCTGATGTCAACGTTTGCTCAGATCGTGTCAGTGAAATTATTCTGGCAGGAATGGGATCCTTTATCCCACACTCCACTTTAAAATCTAAACCTTGGTTTTCCAATAAATGTGCTAAGGTTGATCAAGAGAAGAATGTTGCATATCGTAATTGGCTTGTTTCCAATACTTCAGTTTCATTTTCTGCTTACACCAAAGCTCACAACAATCGTAAAGCAGTTATTAATCAGTTTGAAAAGGCTAAAAGTAGAAAACTTGCTTCTTGCCCTAACGGTAGCCGAGCATTCTGATCTCTTGCCAAAGCTATTGACTGCAACTTTTGGCCATCTCTGCTCCCACCTCGGTCCAAACCAGATGGTTCTGTTGTCACTTCAGCTAAGGATAAAGCTGACCTGCTAGCATCCCATTTTTCTTCCAACTCAAGTATTAATGATCTTGGTAAAACACCTCCCATCATTTCCAAAACGCTCCATTCAATGCCTCCTGAGTTCTTCCGTCAGAAGGATTTTGACGAATCTTGATGGTAAGAAAGCTCCAGGTCCTGACGGTATTTCTCCACTTGTTCTCAAAACCTGTGCTCCTGAAATTACTCTTATTCTTTGCTGCCTTTTTCACTTTCTTATCCCAAAGGTGTTTTTCCTTCTGCTTGGAAATTTGCTCTTATCCAGCCAGTTCCTAAAAAGGGTGACAAATCCCTCCCATCCAATTATCGTCCCATTGCAATTACTTCTACTCTTTCTAAAGTAATGGAGAAATCAATTAACTGGCAACTCTTAAACTAGCTAGAAACCATCCATCTGATCAACGATCGCCAGTATGGATTCCGCAGTGTCGATCCACTGGTGATATTCTGGCTTATGTTACCCATTTATGGACTAATTCAATGGAAAGGTTCGGTGAAACACAAGTAGTTGCTCTTGACATCTCAAGGGCTTTCGATCGTGTCTGGCATAAAGGTCTGAACAAGCTTCCATCTTATGGTTTGCAATTGGTTATCCAGTTTTCTCTCTGATCGCTCACTGGGAATGATGGTAGATGGCTCTGTCTTCTAACTTCTCGACTAATGCCGGTGTTCCCCAAGGTTCAGTTCTTTCCCCCCAACTCTTTTCCTCTTGTATATTAATGACCTTCTTCTATTGACTGGAAATTCTATCCATAGTTTTTCCGATGATAGCACATTGCATTCCACTTTCGATTTTGAGAAACCTTGCCCCCTCAATCAGCTTCAATTTCTCGAAATTCTGCTACCAATTCCTTAAATGCCAATCTTCAGGTAATTCTCCAGTGGGTCAAAGACAACTTAGTTCATTTCAACCCTTTTAAAACTCAGTCTTGTCTTATATCTCGCAAAAAGGATTCTTCTGCTCCTATGCTTATCTTTGGTGGCGCTCCGATTTCTAGGCAAAATGATATATCTCTTTTGGGGATTACCGTGACTTCTAATCTCTCTTGGCACAAGCACATTACAAATATTGCTTCCTCTGCATCTAAAAAACTTGGTTTTCTCTTTCGCTCTCGGTGTTACTTTTCTTCCAAATAGCTGTTCACTCTTTACAAATCGCAAATCCGGCCTATCATGCAATATTGTTCTCACATCTGTGGGTGGTGCCCCCAAAACCTCTCTCAGGCTTCTTGATTCCATTCAGAAGAAGGCAGTTAGGTTAATTAATGATTCATCTCTAACAGAGTGTCTCCACTCGCTCTCTCATAGACGTACTGTTTCTGCTGCATGCCTCTTCTACAGATACTTCCATGGGCACTGTTCTTCTGAATTGGCTTCTATAATTCCAGCTCTCTCTCTTTCAAAACAGTCCGAACACGTGCAGCCAACATCCATTTACTGTCCAACTTCAAACTCACAGAACCAACTTTTCATCTTCCTCGTTTATTCATTCAACTGCCGTTTTCTGGAACAACTTTCCTTCATACGTATTTCCTGAAAATTACAGTCTACAGAAGTTCAAATCCAATGTCAAGAAATATCTTCTTTCGTCTTCTCAACCTCCAAACCAAGCACGGTACTAAGTACTATAGGTTCTAATAACTCTCGTGTTTCGGGTTTACATAAAAAAAAGAAAAAAAGATGAAAACTACATCTGTAAGTTTGAAGTTGGACAGTAAATGCTTTCTTCAAAGAAAGCATACTCTGACGTTCTCAGAGTCAAACTTCACCATGCCAATCGTGAGACACATCAAGAGCTTTCTGGTGTGAAGTGGTTTCTCCATCAAGACAACAATGCCAGGTCCTATACGGCTAATATTGTGCAGCCTGTGATCACTGCCATAAGTGCCAAGTTTCTGCCACCCCCCCCCCCTTGTTCACTGGAGTTAGATTTCTTCCTGTTTCCATGTCTGAAGAAAGTTCTGAAAGGCAAGCATTTTGCGACCAACTCAACAATGCTCGCAGAGCCACAACGGAAGCACTTTGCAGTCTTTTGAAAACTGACTTGCAAGAAGCATTTAATGTATGGTGGCGAAAGTGTGTAAAGTTCAAGGGAGAGTATTTCGAGGAGAAATCCACAGAAGATTCAGATTATGACAATTAAGGTAAGATCTTGCACCAGTCTGCGAATTAAATGATCACCCCCTCGTATTAGCAAATGATACAAGAAAGCAAGCTTATAGCATCACAAAAAAAAAAACCACTTCCCACATCACTTGTCTTTCTAGATCCTCCTCCTGACTTCTGCAAAATCAGATGGAAGTTTGTTCCAAAATCACCTACCCGTGGCTGATAGCAAATTTCCACACATCTATCCTGCAACCATTCTTCCTTAACTAAGTATATGATCAGTATATTTTCAGATCACAACTTAAGTGATAGTCTCTTCTCTGATGAAGCCACTCTCATGGTCATTTTCAGTCTTCTGTCGTTTAGCATTACAGAATGCAATATAGGTCGATCTACATGATTCCGTAGCCGAGTGGGCAGGAGCGGGAGTGCACTAGCACACGCTCTTTGAGTAGATCGGGGTTCAAGCCCCTGACTGCTGAATACGGTCGATCTGCCAACCCGCACTGGACCAGCGTGGCAGATTATGGTCCACTTTCCCTCAGCATGAATTGTTGAGGAGGCTTCCATCCTGCAGTGGGTTGATAATGGCTGCACTTTACTTTACTTTTTTACATGATTCCTATTCCTCTTTTCCTTGGCAGGATTAGTTTTAAACTATGTAATCCTAATGTTTGTTTCAACCATGTCAGTGAAATTCTTTTAGGAATGAAATCCTTTATTCTGTATTCCACTCTAAAATCTTGTCCTTTATCGAAACTTTGGTTTACAATAAATGTGCTAAATGTTCAAGGTAAGAGTGATGCATATCGCAACTGGATTTTATCCAAATCACTAGAATCATTTTATGTTAAGGCATGCAACTATTGGAAACGTTATTAATCAAACCAATCTCGATTTTGAACAGCTAAGAATAGAAAACTTGCTCCTGTCCAAGTAGTAGATGAACCATCTGATCTCTTGCCAGAGTTGCTGACTGCAACCTTCTCCCCCTTCAGTATTCCCATCTTTGTTACAAAGATGTTCTATTGCATCCTTAGCTAAAATTTTCTAGCATTCTACTTTTTTCTAACTTGTATTGATAATCCTGGTAAACTATCATCTGTCATCACCACTTGTTCTCCACTATCACCACTTATTCTCAAAACCTATATTCCCGAGCTTGCCATTTTAAACTTTCTTATTCCACTGGTATTTTTCCTTCTGCACGAAAATTTGCTCATATTTATCCAATTCCTAAAATGGTGACAAATCTGTTCTGATAATCATTCAATTGCAGTTACCTCTACTATTTCCAAAGTAATGAAGAATCCATTGGTCAACCACAACTCTACAGCTATCTCGAAACCTTCCATCCAATCACTAATCGCCGGTATGATATCATCAATATCCATCCACTAATGGCACATGTATACTGGTTTGTGAAACTCATCTTTAGGCAAATTCTATGGAAGAGGTCAATGAAACTCGAGAAGTTGTGCCAGATTTTTTTTAAAGCGTTTGCTCATATTTGGCATAAAAGTTTTATAAACAACTCCGACTTTATGGAATTTTTTTTTCCCCCTCTCCAATTGAGTAGTCCGTTTTCTCTCTGATCACTTGTTGAAGGTAGCTCTCTGTCTTCTAATTTCTAAACTAATTTTCTGATGTTTCCAAAGGTTCGGTTCTTTCTCCTACTCTTTTCCTCTTATATATTAAAAACCTTCAACTAACTGGAAATCCTCTCCATAGTTTTACTGATGATAGCACACTACGTTCCACTTTCCAGTTTGGCAAACCTTGCTCTACATAAGAATATCCACAGCCAATTTAAATGGCGATCTCCAGGCAGTTCCTCAGTGGGAAGAAGAAAACTTGATTTCAGTTCTTCCAAACTTTGGTCCTATCCTAAACAGGTGGTTCAACGTTATTTACTAGATGTGGAAGTGGTATGTGGTCAGTTTGAATAATTTTAACTAAGAAGTAGACAAATTCTTAGAGGGGATGGCCAGGTGATGAAGGAAGTGGTTTTTCTTGTTTTTTTTTTTTTTTTTTTTTTGCTAATGCTGTATAAGCTTGCTTTCTTGCATCATTTGCCACTACTAATACTATTCCAAGACGCATTCACGCTGCAATTTCTCTCCACATTAATAACACTGTTGGTCTAAGAAAAGTATTACTTACGTTAGCAGTCGGTACCACGAATTACATGAGTGAAAGGTGTACGGAATGAGCGGAACCAGGGAACCCAACGAATGACTGATCTGTATATAGAAATTCTCTGAACTTTACAGTTTCTAATTTACTTCATGTTTGGGATTTTAATTTAAAAAATAAATACTGTAATCCCCAATATGACGCGAGGAACTTTTTTCCTCCCCCCCCCCTCACTGCGTAGCTGAATTAGTCAGTCTCAAGTTAAGACATCAAGGTCTCCCCATTACCAAAAACTCGGGTTTTTCGCCCAGCAAACCGATCAAAGAATACAGGCACTTTAAAAGATAATATACACGGGTAGATGAGATTTGATATTTTTTCTATTTCATTTCATGCTTGCCACGACTACCATAAATGCAAATATACAGCAAGATACGGCCCAGAAAGCTTCAATTTATTTGTGCACTTCATTCTAAAAACAACATCATGTACATTCTAGTAGAAGTCATAGAACAAGCCTTCTCTTAAACTGTACAGTTTATAATTGATCTGTCTGTATCTTCGTCCAAACAAATTGCAATCGTTGTGGGGAGCTTGTTTATCTATTAGCTGTCGAGGTCGGAGGGCCCTGATAATCAACTCGTCGCGGGTCATGGTAGAAGAAGAGGATGATAGCAAAAGAAAATTTATTGTTGACGTAATAAATGTGGTTCTATTTTAGGTTGTTAACCCACCGCCCACATGTAGTGGAAGTGTGATTCTCTTTGTCTGCTCTCACAAAGAGAATCAGCAGTTCCAATTATCATGTCAGCCAGAATGAACAAGCAAAAGCCATTACGAATTATAAGAAATGGTTTGCTTCGCTTCAAGTGTAATTTATGAGGTAAATTCAGCAGTTATTTTGTACAACTGGTACAAAAACCAATTGTCAAATTCGGTGTGTTCATAACATGAACAGTTATGTTTTTGTTATTAACGTATCAAATTAGAAACATTGAAAACATACTGTAAATATAAAATTATGCTTTTTATAAGCAAGTTAAATCCTTCTGGCATCTCTGTAAAACTAGCTTTGCCAATGGCCAGCGAGTTAATTTTCTCTTTCATTTTCAACATGAAGAAAATACACCAAACCAAAGATCGCAAAACATAAATAAAATATATTTTTAAGTGAAAATATATGATTACTTATATATATATATATATATATATATATTCATTGTAATTTAATTCTATTTTATTTTAATTTTGAGGAATATAATTTTTCTACTTGAAAGTTTCGAATAACTTTATTCCTTAACGTTGAGATAATAATTTTGTAAAATAAAAACTCAACTCAAAATCGACTGTAATTAAAGCTCTTATACACTTCACGACAGCATCGTGAGTCAACGATAAATACAATATTATATAAATATTTGATCAGGTAAAACCTTATATATACTAAACCTTAAGAAAAGTTTTGCATGCAGCATGATCAAAAATTATAGAAATGATCGGTGCGCAACAAGTTTCTGCGCATTCTTCACATGGCGACCAGTGATGCCGCCGTAGCTGAGTGATCAGCCAAGAGGGTGCATAAGTACACGTGCCTTGGGTGATCGGTGTTCAAGTCCGTGACTGCTAAATACGGTGCTGTTTCTTGTATTCTGTCTATCTTGTGAATTCCTCTGACCATGTGGTTGTCCCGGAGTATAAACAGGATATTTATTTTCTTCGAATCACAAAGTGTTCAAAGTTTTCACTAAAGGTGCTAAATTATCGCATATCTCTGATAATCCCACTAACTCAGTTCGTACACGATGCGAATTTTAATCTTGATGTCAAAATATACAGAATGTGTGTGTATATATGTATAGGCTTATTACAAATTTACATAAGCCGCCATAAATATATTTCCATTTGAAAAATCCGATCAACAGGTCTGAATGGTCTGCCTTTCGCCGCAGAAATACAATAGTCTTCAGTGCGCATTAATACATTTGGAACTAGGTAAATAGGATGCTTCAACAGACTCAACGTTGACTCACGATGCTGTAGCGAAGTACATGTATATACATGTACAGTATATTTTTATCCGATCTGTTTCCCTGATCCATCCAATTGTCATCACCAAAATATATCGTCCTATTTTGGAAATCAAATAATCCTACATTGATACTTAATTTCAGAAAAATTTATCTACCCGAAAGGTGTAGATTGATTTACTTGAGCTTTTGTAAACAGGCAGTGGCGGTTCCAAATAGGGGCTGAAGGGGAAATTTTTTTTTTTTTTTTTACTATTACATGATGATTAAAACGTAGTGATTCTCCGGGACATTGCCCTATCCCCCCCCCCTCCTTTAGGTGTTTTATCCCCATCCCAGAAAATCTTGGGTCAGTCACTGCAAACAGTAAAAGTAAAGGTACTCAGAAAAAATAAAAAATAAATACTGTACATATTTCAGGACAGTAATACTTACTGACTACCATTCCAATGGCTTTGCATGCGTATTTTTGTTGCAAACATACTGTCTGACCGTACCTGGCAAAATGCCAGGACGATTCCATTTCACGCACAGCAGTGCCACAGTCGACTCGGATGAGGAAATGGTAAATACCCTCCGGTTTCCCATAACTGCATACAGTAGTTTAATAATTCGTTCAAGTTTAATTAGCAAAGAAAGAATGGAAATACTATCATCTACATCAAGAATACAAGAGGGAAAAGTTTACATAGTCAAGGTAAAAACATATTTAATGCTAATTTCTTTGTATAAGGAAGCACTGGAGTACCACGCTTGCCAATTAATTAAACAAGCAACAAAGCGTGCAAGTGTCGTCAGATTTTCTGAAATAATCATTAAATAAAAAACAATAGGAGGGAAGGGGAAGATAACAAGAATCCCACTTTAAAATCTCCGAAAACGCTAACAAAAACTTGGCGTATCTTCTGTGGAGAAATTCGATCAAGAAGTATCCTACAAGCAATATAGTCTGATCATAACCTCATCATTCTCTCTGTGCAAATAGAAATGCCCATCACTTCTGGCAGGAGGACAGTCACAGCCAAAACAATTAGAGCGCCCAAATACCTCAAACCTGAAAGGTGTGTTTATGCGGCCCAAGCAATCCCATGGGATGTCCTTGAGGAATGCGACCCTGAACTCGGGATTGACCTAATGACGAGATGGATAGCCACCATCTCTCTCTCTCTCTCTATGCTGCAACGAAGAAGCTAACCATTACAGAGCATTCAAAGGCCTGGTGGAATCGAAAAGTCTCTGAAAGCCTCCAAGTCAAACAGAATATGCAGAAGAGGTTGTAAGATGTAAAATCTTACATGGTTAATATTTAAAAAAAAAAAAAGTGAGATTTATGTAAAATAAAGATTAAGATATGGCAATATGGGGGAGCGAACCTTACAAGTCAAGGGATTAAATTAGACAACGTCTGTACAAGGGGAGCGGTAAGTGGAAAGCTATTAGCAACCTGGGTACACTCGATTCCCAGCTCACACAGACAAACCAAAACAATAGAAGCGCGTAACTACTGCTATTAGCAGAAGGTGGCAAATCTGGTAAACAATAGCGCCGTGGAACATGCTACTGTCAGGACATTTCTTTAATCGTGACACCTGGAGAAGAGAAGATAGTATATACGGAACGAAATGCTGGGAATTAGATTTAAGGCTGGCGGCTGGCTGTCGTGATGGCAAAGTTGTTAGATCGTGGGAAATTAGTCTACCACAGTGTAACTATAAGCGGCTGACTTCAAAGGTACTGACAGCCTGAGAAATTTTACAAAGTTCTCAAAATAAGAAGGGATAGGGCACTAAACGGACACCGTGAGAAAGATTAAAATTAGCTCTGAAGATACATACAGCTTGAGAAATTTTAAAGGACGAATAGGAAATAGGGAAAGTTGATAAAATGAATAAGATTGGTTAACTGAAAATTAGAGCGGATTTGACATATGTAGGCGGTACAGAAATCGAGATGAACAAAAAGTGAGTGAAGAGGGGGAGAGAGAGGTGAGACCCCGCAGTTGAGCATTAGGTGGATGGTTATGGAAATGAGTTAGGCGTCAGATCCCGTAGTTGAGCTGTATGCGGGTGTTTACGAAAATGAGTTAGGGGAAGACAAAGTGAGATTCTTGTGGGTGTTTGGGGCAACGAGTTAAGAATGACAAAGTCGAGATTCTTGTCAGAGTTGTAAAAATGAGTTAGAACAGACAGTTGGGTTTTTCGTCGATATAGGTAAAAATGTGTTAGTAACATGTACAGTTGAGAGTTCTGTTGTAGTAGAAAATATGTGTCAGTTAACATTTGAGCGTTCGGTCGTGTTGGAAAAATGAGAAGGGTAGCGCCCTGGGAAGTTTTCTTCTGGAAAGAGTTTTAATAGGTGGAGCGGAAAAAGCGAGGGTAGCCCCTATGAGCTTTCTCCTTGTGAAAGGTTTTAATAAGGTGGAGAAAAAAGAGCGAAAACTGCAGAATTAGCAGCTCGATGGAGGAGCGAAATCCGCAGAATCAGTAGCTCGTGAAGGAGCGAAAACTCGGAATTAGTAGCTCAATGAGAAGGAAGGAAGCAGTGAATGGAAGGTAGCCGAATAAAGTGGAGGAAGGACGCCAGATCCATGCAGCAAAGAGTTCCTGATAATTATCTATAGCAGTTCCAGATGAAAGCAGATGAAGGAGAACCTCAGTGAGCCAAAAATGGAAGTTTGAAACCTCCCCGGAAAGGAAAGAAAAAAGATAATAGTAAGTAATGTAAGTTAACAAGGACTGTTAGGAAACAGTATAGTGATTAATTAAAATGAAAAAGAGTGGTAGCACTAAAAGTAAATTGATAGATAAATTATCTCTGAAGTAAATTATAGATATACAAACAGAGTTTAATTATTTAAAAAAAAGGCTATTGTAGAATGCACGATAAACGAAAGATAAGTAATAGATTAGATTGTTGTCAAATGATTATATAATGTGTTAGGAGGATAGTAAAGTTAATATGAGAAGGTTTTATAATGTTTTAAGGATAGATAATTGTATATAGTGATTGTATTAATGAAGAATTGTTGATTCAAAGAGGTTCAAAGATAGATAATTGAATTATAATTGAATTGAATTGAATTCAATTAGATAATTGATTGTTTTAAGGATAAATAATTGAATATATAGTGTTTGTATTGATGAAGAATTGTTGGCCCAACTGAAGACTAATAACAAATAGAGACTTTAGAAAAGTTAAGATTGGTCTTCAGTGTATTGTAACAGAATGGAGAGAACACAGAGTATAATGATGAAAATAGCATATTGATTGTTAATATAAGAATAATATATGCAAGGTATCCTATATTTAACTTTGTATGCATATTACATGTTTTTTTATTCAATTGCATATTATGTTGTATATATATATATATATATATATGTAAATAACCTTTGTTGCTTATTAAAATGTGTTGTTTGTTATTCCTGAACACTCAGCCCTTCCGAAGGGAATTATAATTAATTGAGAAGTTCCCTCGAATTTGGAATTCTCCTGTAAAGTAAAGTCAGATGTGTAAGTGGGGAAATTAAAATAAGGTGGACAAACTCACTATAAGGGAACAAATATACAACTAAAGAATAAAAAAAATAAAATAAATAATAAAAATAACTAAATATATATAATATCGTCAATTTGAAATTCCACCCCCCACAAGGTAAAAAACTCCGGCTCATCCTCGGACAGAACTGCCTTCTCCCGAGCTAAGGCGATTTTTATTAGGAACAAGAGGGAGGGGATAAAACTTCACCTAGAAGCTACCATAAATAAGGGGAAACCCTTCCATAGAAGCAAATCAGAGGACGCCATCGACTCATTCAATCTAAGAAGTTGGCTCGACCATATAACTAGGTTCGCCGCTCAACCAGAATCCACAACGCCAATGGAATTCCCAATCAATCCGATTTCAACAGATCCCTTAAATTTAGTTCAACTCGCCAAATATCAGATGATCGATGCAATAAATAGTTTAGCACCTACGGCCGCATTCGGCGCCGACGGGATTCCTCAGTCCTTCAGGCGCTTATTGTTGATCCCATTCTGTCGTAATTTAACAAAATGCTTCATCAAAAATTCTTCCCTCCTATATGGCATGTCTATCTTAATAGATAGACATGCCATGTCTTAATAGACCGCTGCCAAAAATACGCTCTACTGCTCAGCCCTGCCACTTTTCCGTCCGATTTCTTCTGTATCAAGCCTATTAAAGCTCTTTGAGAAATCACTTCTGAAAACGCTAACCACCCAAATATTGCCACATCAGCCACTGCAGATCCATTATGCCACCCGGTCAAGATCCACCGCCACAAATCTAGTCACCACCACTACCAAGATCCTCGAGGCATTTGAGCACGGTTCGGAAATCACCGTTACTTATATCGACGTCCAGGCGGCATTTGATTCCGTATCCGTTCACGCGTTGGCAAGGCCACTACGTATTATCTCATTGGAGGAGACGTACTCTGGTTCATTCAGACAATGCTTGAGAACAGGACTATCGCCAATGCCAATCGGCACTACATCAGAACTATTACAGCTGGAGTCTCACAAGGTGGGGTCTCTCTGGTATCTTCTTCTCAGTTGTTCTTCTGCCTTTCGTGACGGGCCGAACTGATATTATCACCTTCGCTGATGATATAAACTGTTCACTGCTATCAACCCTGGAGACACTGCTGACTACCCAAATGCCTTAATCCTACAGAAAATCCAGAATCTCGAGGCATTCATCTCCAGTTTGGGCCTTCACATCCAGCCTGAGAAGTCGAAACAGTTGACTTTCTCGCTCAAATGGAACCCAACAATGATGCAACCCAATCTAAGAGAATCCGCGATTTCTGCTGTTCAGCAACACACCAATCTAGGTGTTATTTTTTGCCACCTGCAAATAAAGTTCTGTCGACTCTGGTGGATGCATGTCCATTTTCCATTTTTATTTACACACGCAATTTTATATACATTCTCAAAATATATATACAAGATTTATGTACAGTAAAAATAAATCAGCAAAATAAACAGAGCTCCTCGAAGACTTTCCTTTCTTCATTAAGGAACAAGTCCAAGAATGTAAGTGGTGCATGTGTGTGTGTTTTACTTGTATCGAGGGTGGCTCCTAGGCCTAAGCCCATTTCCACCTTGTGCATCTGTGTTGGTGCAGAAACTCTGCAGAGCTTTATGTATTAGTGTATGGTGTGCCGCTTGTGTCAGTCCACCTCGCCACCAGGGAGCAGCCAACACTTAGGCAGCCATTGCCCGGTGCTCGTCCCCAGTCACAAGGAGCCGGGCCTGGGTCTACTATCGCCTTTAGTGACATGCGCACAAATCCCGTACCCACCGGAGACAGTGCAATACCGGTGGGTGCCAGCAATCCTGCCTCCAGGTTGCCCAAACCTGAAACCAGCAAAATAAAAAAAAATAAAAACCCCACTAATAAACTTAGCGAAGTAAATATTTATATTTGTACAAGATACTAGAATTTTAACTCTAAATCCTAGAAATACAATTAAATTTACATATCTTACAACAAGTCATTCTATTTATACTTAATGGGATACAAATATATATACATACGTCCATGACCAGGCTGTTGGGTGCAGATCTATTAAGAGTGTCTATACTGAAGTCTGGACCTCAACTGCCACAACGCATGTGAGACGGATTTTCGCGGGCGAATTTTGGCTACTGAAGTGGGCCATACGGAAATTTCGGCTTTCCCCTGCACCAAGGACCACCCAGATGGCAGCAGCCATCTAGGTGGTCCATCCGACAGGTGATCCATCTGATGGATCATCTGGGTGATCCATCAGATGTCTTCCTGCTGTAAGATCTTACAAATAAAATTTAAATATTTGTTTTGCTAAAATAAATCCAGGAAGGGCGATGGAAAACGAGTATTAAGTTAAAGATAGTAAGTATTAGGATTGGATATTTAGTTTTAATGTAAATAAGTTTAAAGTTTGAAGAAACACTGGATATCTTTCCCATTCCAGTGTTTGAAGAAACACTGGAATGGGAAAGTTATAGATGAATATGTTAAATAGCAGCTAAATGGAAAGAAGTAATTTCGAGTAATATAAAGAGCAAACAGGGACAGCACTAGAGAAGGGGGTGCCATTTGAGAACAGGCGTGAAAGGGTTGCTGAGGGCAAGAACAATAGGACCATGAAACGGGATTTGCGAAGCGTCTCTTTTGACCTAAACCATCGTTAGGAAGTAAACAGGAAATTGGTGGATGTCCAGTGTTTGCCTCAAAAGAAAACAGCGTCAGGGTGACTGAATTTTGGATAAGTTGATCATATTTAGCAGAGAAAGTGTGAACACGAAAATGAGTGTTTTGGAAGTGATCCGGCAAACATGAAAAGGTCATACTGCCGTGAGAAAAAAAAAATAAGAAATTTCTAGAGAAGGGTTGGTTTGTGCGCTAGGGAGACAGCTGAGGGTGAGTTCTTTTAGCAAATAGGAAGGAATGAAAAAAAATAAAACAGTAAGGGAATTGGTTGGCATCCTTGGGGGAGGCATTCCAAACTTGAGGGAAAGAGTAAAGTTCGGGGGAGAGGTTAAATTGATATAGTGTCCACTCTGTATCTGACTTCTCTGTGGTCTGGAGAGAAAGTCGTGAGTTTGCGGGTAAAGGTGGAAGTAGATTTTTTGGTGGTCGGAGTTCACATCTCGTGGTAGCAAGATGAAGAAGAAAAAGAAGAAAAAACGTGAGAGAAAGGGATAGTGAGGCGTAGAGGGCACGAGTAACTGCGAACTCAAAGAGATGATGTTTTTTGGAGGTATGGAAGAGTGGGAAACATGTGCGTTGAAAGTTGTGCAGATAAGTGAGTCAAGAAGAGAAAGAAAGCCTGGTCCTGCATCGGAAGACAGTGATAATGGCCAGTTGTAAAGATATGTGAGCCAAGAAAAGAAAGCCTGTCCGCCACTAAGGGAAGCAGAGTGCCCAAGAAATGGAAGAAACGCCTGTCTGCCACTAAGAAAGCAGTGTCCAAGAAATGGAAGAAAGCCTGTCTGCCACGAAGGAAGCCTGAGCGCAAGGAAATTACAAACAGCGGCCATTTCGGAACGTAAGTCTGTTCCTGTTTTTTATTGAACCCCTAACTCATGGACTCATAACCTAGCTTTGTAAGCAATTGTTTTTTTTTTTTTTAAAAAAAGAACATTCCTGTTGTAGTATTAGGCAAGTTAGTTACTAAGGTTGAGACAATTTGTTATGAATGTTAAATGATAATGAAATAATGTAAGGGTGGCCATCATCATCAGCCATTTTCAATCCACTGCAGGATGAAGGCCTCTCCAGCAACTTTCCAGTTCCTTCTGTTTTGTGCAATGGCCATCCATTTACTACCTACAAACTCATGAATTTCATCTATCCATCTCCGCCGTTGTCTTCCAGGTTTTCTTCTAGCTCCTCTTGGGTACCACTCAGTTATTTTCCTAGTCCATCTGTCATCATGTCTTCTAGCTGTGTCCTGACCAAGACCACTTTAGCTCTTTAGTTTTGATAAGAATGTTCTTTACTTGAATTTGCTGCCTAATCCATGTGTTTCTCTTCTTATCTAACAGTCTGATTCCCAATATAATTCGATCCATTCTTCGCTGTGTAGTTCTCAGCTTCTCTTCCATTCTTTTGGTGAGTGCCCAAGTTTCACTTCCATAAGTCATGGTGGGGAGTGAGTATACATCTGTTCATTATTTTACGTTTCAGACAAACTGGGATATTGCTCTTCAGTATGTGACTATATTTCCTGAATGCTATCCATCCAAAATTTATTCTTCTCTTGACTTCCAGCCATTTATCATTATTACAGCTAATAACTTGTCCCAGATAAGTATATGACTCCACCTTTTCAATTACTGCTCCTTCAATCATTATTTCCCTTTCTGTGGCATACTTGTTCATCATTACTTTTGTTTTAGCCATATTCATCTTTAGTCCAAAATCCTTTTTCATAACTGATTAATATTAAGTCTTGCATAACTGATTAAGATTTTCCTCTAATTCTTTGGGATCATGGCTTAATGTCATCTGCAAATCGTAAATTGTTCAGGTACTCTCCGTTCACATTGACTCCTTTCTGCGACCAGTCTAATCTTCTGAAAGTTTCCTCAAGGGCAGCAGTAAACAGCTTCAGAGATATTGTATCTCCTTGTCGAACTCCTTTCTCGATTTTAAATTTCCTAATGTCTTTGTCTAGTCTAATAAAGGGGGTAGCGTTCTCATATATTTTCTTCAAAATCATAATATATGGGGTATCTATGCCTTGTCTTTCCAGTGCCCGAAACATTGCCTTATGCTGTATGAAGTCAAATGCCTTTTCATAATCCACAAATGCCAGGCATAATGGTGTTTTATATTCATTTGCTTTCTCCATTAGCTGTGATATTACGTGAAGGTGATCCATAGTTGAGAATCCTGTCCTAAAGCCAGCTTGCTCTTTCGGTTGATTCTCATCAAGTATTCTTTCTAATCTGTAAGTAATGACCCTTGTGAACAACTTGTAGATGTGGGATAACAAGCTAATTGGTCTATAATTTCCAATTTCTGATTTATCTCCTTTCTTATGCAGCAAAACTATGATTGCATTATTCCACTGCTTAGGCGTCACACCTTTTCTAATGCACTTTGTAAAGAGCCTTGCCAGTTTTTGTGTTATGTCTCTTCCTCCCAATTTTAACAACTCTACAGTAACTTCATCTTCCTCTGTGGCATTCTGATTCTTCATTTTTTTCAACGCATATTCTAACTAAGGTAGAATGAGGGATTTATAAAGAACAATACTGAGGTAAGATGATACCAATTGCAATATATTTCATGTGTTAAAGGCTAGAAATAAATAAAAAAAAAAGAGTAATAAGAGTTGAAATGAGTTTTACTGATGAAAGTGATAAAAATTGGCAATGTAAGAGAATGATTGAGTAATCATCGAGAATTCAAATTAAGTAAGATAACTGATACAAACTGATGTTAATAATTTGTAAATTGAGAACAGTTGATGAGAGAGAGGGATAGTGTAGTGTACTGTAGTGTGGTTCAAATATATGGAAATTGGTATGCTTGTATGTAATTATTTGCTTCTTTTATGTAAATGCTGTATATAATGATGCGAAAATTTATTTTTATTTGTTACACAGAGCATTGATAAAACTACAATAAATAAATTAGCTTTCGGCTGGGTGGCAGCCTTCATCGGATTAAAATACTTGAATGGCAGTTGGAATAGAGATGCACTGCCAGGATGGTGCGTGAGGCACGTGGTTAATTGTTTGTTGATGTTTGTGGCTGTGACGTATGGTGGTGACGTGGCCAGCGTTTGTCTATGGATAGAATTACTGACTCTGTGATGGGGTTAACTTGACAACCACTGTTCCTGTTCAAAGCGGTGTCCGAGCATTTTATATTTAGCGATTCCAACCAGGTACGCCTCAGGTAATGGTGGGACCTGTCCACAACCACGACATCGCGGTGTGGGTCGATGTCGTGGTGGGTTGTCCAGACATGCTCGGCGATAGCTGAGTGTTCTACATCTGCCAAACGGATCGCCCTTTTATGTTCTGAGAGACGTTTCTCGAGTCGACGTCCAGTCTCTCCAAAGTAGCAGCTCGTGCAGTCACGGCAAGAGATGCGATAGACCAAACCACTCTGTAGAAGGGTGGGGACAGGTGTTTTTATGTTGGAAAGGAGAGAACGCAGTTTCTTGCCTGGGAGTTGGATGCACTTGCCTGGGAGTTGGATGAGTAAAGACGCAAAGAGATCACCAGAGTCAAAGTAGACCTTACGAGGTGTGGCTACCCCATCGACGTCCTTGACAGGTGTGATCTACAAGCACGCGACAATGTGACGACCAACAGCAACGCCAACAGTGACGAGTCATCCACGAGGGCATTCATCCCATACTACCTCAACCTGTCACAGCAGATCGGTAGAATCCTAAGATCGCATGGGATAAAGTGCATCCAACTCCCAGGCAAGAAACTGCGTTCTCTCCTTTCCAACATAAAAACACCTGTCCCCACCCTTCTACAGAGTGGTTTGGTCTATCGCATCTCTTGCCGTGACTGCACGAGCTGCTACTTTGGAGAGACTGGACGTCGACTCGAGAAACGTCTCTCAGAACATAAAAGGGCGATCCGTTTGGCAGATGTAGAACACTCAGCTATCGCCGAGCATGTCTGGACAACCCACCACGACATCGACCCACACCGCGATGTCGTGGTTGTGGACAGGTCCCACCATTACCTGAGGCGTACCTGGTTGGAATCGCTAAATATAAAATGCTCGGACACCGCTTTGAACAGGAACAGTGGTTGTCAAGTTAACCCCATCACAGAGCCAGTAATTCTATCCATAGACAAACGCTGGCCACGTCACCACCATACGTCACAGCCACAAACATCAACAAACAATTAACCACGTGCCTCACGCACCATCCTGGCAGTGCATCTCTATTCCAACTGCCATTCAAGTATTTTAATCCGATGAAGGCTGCCACCCAGCCGAAAGCTAATTTATTTATTGTAGTTTTATCAATGCTCTGTGTAACAAATAAAAATAAATTTTCGCATTATGAATCCAGAGCAGGTAGGCCTGTTTTATTATGCTGTATATAATGTTTATTAAAGGTTGTAAATTTTCTGTAAATAAATGTGTGTCTTTAATGTTCTGCTAACACCGGCTTTACACACCCTAGAATCCAGAATGTTCTGTGAATTGCAATCAGATTTGCGTAATGTGGGGTAGGACTGTGACTTCAGTAGGGTGGAAGTCAAAACAAAACTCAACGAAAACAAAAGACAAGTGATAACATTATTTTTATTAATCCCCCCCCCCCCCCACACTGCCATTATCGATGAGAAGACTCGTCTTTGCTGTAAAAATGATGATTGGCATTATTTTGGAACCAGACTTCTGGGCTAACTGCGGATGGAGAATCCCATACCAAGCCTTCGGGCCAATCCAGTCCTTCAGCCCCCCCCCCCCAAACTAGTTAAAGTTATCCGATCGGTTCTTACTCGTGCAAATGCTGCAGTACATACCCTCCTTGGACGACGATCTCTACAAGTTCGCAGTCGATAAAAAATATAGGCAGAACTTACTCCATCGACTTCCTTCACAGGACTATGTCATAGGAAATTAGAACCTGCTCCCGAGGTCTTGTCCATCATTGCCATGGATCCATCACTACATTGTTCCAACTTTCTGCGCCTGCTCGGATGACTCCAGAACTGTAAAAGGACTGCTCTCCGGAGAATAATCTAACTTGATAATATGCTGTTGTGTATATGTTTTGATATGTAAATTTGTAATTTTTTTCTCCAATGTTTAATCCTACACTTGTATTGTTTTGTTTTCTCCTATATTATATTTGTTTATTACATTGTATTGGCCTTTACAGTACTGTAAACCGCTGGCTTGTAGCCGTGAAGGGTATTGTGTACAGCGTGTTCCTTTTGTATGCAATAAAGATAGACGCCGTTTTTCTTCTTCTTCTCAGTTATAAGGCGAACTGTTCCAAGACTTCTACATAATGAGAAAAGAATTCCAACAATACCTAAATCAATTTTTCTGAAAGGGAATATAAGTTTTACTTTTAAAGAAAATCTCTTCGAAAAATTCATGAAATCAGATGTTCTTGGAAAAAAATTATATTTTTTTTTATATATTATTTTTTATATTAGTTTATATTGATGAAACTTGGATCGACCAGCAATTTGGCAGCCAAGTGGTCACACAGAAGAGAGCATAAGTACACGTGATTTGAGTGACCAGGGTTCAAGCCTGTGACTGCTAAATATGATTCTGTTTCTCTCTATCTTGTGAACTCCTCTGACCGTGTGGTCGTCCTGGAGTATAAACAAAAAATTCATTTTTAAATGCTGGCAAAGTCAAAATGTTTGCGGCGTCTATCAATCAGGAAATTCTTCAAACTGTTTTATGTGCGGGTGGAGAAATGGAATTTATTCTCAATTTAGATTTAGTGAAGAAATCAAATAAACGAGGGATTATCTAGGAGGCATTCGGATCAGTTGGTGTATAATCTCTCTGCTTCCAGGCATCGTAAAAGCCACGTTATAGAGGTGAGTATATTTTTGCTGTGTGTGTGTATGACATCATTCGCAATTTTTGAAAAATGGGCATCAGATGAATCGTTACCACAATTTTCATAGGGTGCGTTGTCTATAATTACGACAGCCTTTTAGACATCGCAACTTATCATTCCATACAGTTAAATCTCCTAACTGATAATTCAGAAAAACAGGTAATAATACCGAGAAAATTACGTTTATAATGAGGACAATTTGACATCCGCCAAATTGTCCTCATACCTCCAGCCACCGTACAGCTTCAAACATGATAACAGTGTTTCAGCTAAAATATGGGGTATGTGGATAGCTTATGTGATATATATTAAGAAAAATATATATAATTTCTATTAATCCGATTTTAATTACATTTGGGAAGCGTCAACAAATCTTTATAAAAGAGCGAAATCAAAAATTTAATGAAAGTCCATCCACTGGGAAGTCTAGTTATTACATGCGGACGACGGGCAAAGAAATAATAGTCGTATTTTCTGCTGCCTCTATTTTAATGAAATTTGGCGTGGCTCAACAAACCTTTCTAAAAGGCCCAAATATAAAATTTCATGAAAATCCGCCCCGTCCATTGGGAGTTGAGTTGTTATATGCCAAGAGATGGACATGGTGAAGACAATAAGCGCATTGCGCATATATGCTAACGCGCCTAACAACACCACTCCGCTAAATCTTTATAAGTCACAATGCAAAATGATTATAAGAATCATTTTACAACTCGTACGTGGAACCTTTGTAAACAAAAATATAGTTTTCAATGTGATCCATGGTAAATTTATGGCGTTTATGGCCAAAAATAACTTTAAAAGCAGAGTCGACAAAAGCGGCTGGATTAAAATGTGAGCCTTCGACGCTTCTACTTTAATTTGAAATCAGCGGTTGGAAGTTGTAGGGGGATAGAGTAGTTCCCCCTAAACGTACGCAGTATTTCTAATTTTTTTCCTGTTAATAATTAGCTAACAAATCAGGATCGTGCAAAGGTACTTGGAGGCCCGGATGCAAAATGGGTTAAGGGGCATCGTTTATTTATGTTGAGACCTTGATGGCTCCGTTTATTGGGCCCCAAGATCGAGGCCCCGGTGCGACGCATCTAATGCACCTCCCATTTGCACGGCCCTGTAACAAACTCATGTTAATTAATAGATGGGAAAAATCTTTAATTTTAACACAATGAACTTATTTTTATTTATCTTTGTATTTATTTAAGTTAATTTTTTTATTTAAAGAATTGGTTTGAAAACTGCCTTTTTTTGAGGGAATTGTTTTCTTATGGTATTAAATCTATGCTGGCCGCTTTATGTAGAGATTATTCAGCTGTCCGTGCTCATTTTCAATTTGACCAATATTGTGAAATAATACAGTGAAGTAATGTCGATGCGCAATTCCCGACACAATTTCAGAGCCGCTGTTAGCGTAAGTAAACTGCCATCACGGAAGAAACGCAGAAGCATTCGCGTCTGCTTTTATGATTGTGAAAGGAAATTGAATTGAAGGCACGAGACTTTTATCTTCAGCTAGCAAAAAGAATTTGTCGTTTGCAAACAAGTGCAAAGTCAAGGCTTGGTATTAAAGTCTAGGAAATAATAAATGCAATATAATAAATCAAAAATGCGTTTCTATAATTATGCATTAATTACCGTATTTGTCGGGGTATAAGACGCACTTTTTCCTTATAAATACCTTAAAAAATCGCTCTGCGTCTTAGAAGCCGAAAGTGGCAATACACCACATGCGCAAAACCGAGAGTTAACGTATATTAGTTAACGGAGTTATACTATCCGTTAGTACACTTTCAGTAATAACCAAGTATAGGTAATGCATGGATGGCACAGAAGATCATTTATTGTATGGGATGGCACAGAAGATCATTTATTGTATGGGAGTGACAGTGATACTAGTGAAGAGGATGATAATAATGATGATGCTGAGGATAATGATGATCAAGTCAGTAATAAATCTGAAGTTGAATAATATTAAAATAATAAGAGTAATAATCCTATACCTTTTTTCTTTATTGGTTTTTTTGGGTTTTATTTTTATTGAATTTTAATCGTTTTTCATGCCGCAGCGTCTTATAAGCCGACAAATACGGTAAATACGTTTATACCTTGTACAGCCTGGGCAAGAGAAGTTGACATTATGTTAATTGTTTTGTTGCAGCAGATAAGTAGATTTTTGCACCAACACAAACGGTAGTGCATTTTTTTCCCTGGCATCATACGGGCTTCATCTCGCAATGTGAATGTCGCTGTTGACTTATGCAGGGCCGTGTTAAGACGAAAGCCTGATAGCTCTCGTGGGCAGCCAAACGATGGAATCTATGTGATAATGGATATTAAGGGGAAAAAATCAATACTTGGACGTTTTCTTGTTTGGATCTGGGCGCTTTAAATGTTTTGATACTGCCATGCTCTGCACGTACCTCACTCCAGGACTACAAGAGGTATTGACTGAGGCTCTAGTAAGATTTACACCGATGAGCCAAAACATTATGACCACCTACTTAATATGATGTTGATCCTCCACGTGCAGCCAAAACAGCTCGTACCTGGCAAGGCATGGACGCTACAAGATTTCTAAATGTGTCTTGTGGTATCTGATACCAACATGTAATCAGCAGATTCTTTAGCTCCTATAAGGTCCGTGGTTGAAACGCCACAGATCGGAGTTGTTCTAACACAAACCACAGATGCTCGATGGGATTGATGTCTGTGGAATTTGGAGGCCAGGGCAATACCTGGAAGTCTTCCTCATGTTCCGCGAACCAGTCTCGAACAATCCGGTCGGTGTGGCATGGCTGTTGTTGTTGTTTTGGTTTTTAGGAGCATTAGAAACTAAGGCCATATTGCTCCGGGATATGCGGTGGTCATTCCCTGACCTTTCCGCATCCTCCGTATTTGGTGGTGATGGGCTCGAACCCCGGTCTAATCAAGAAGCGTGTGCTACGCACTGCTGCTCCTTCCCACCTGGCTACGGAGGCACCCGTGTGGCATGGCGCATCCTGCTGAAAGACGGCACCGCCAGAGGGGAACACCGTTGCCATGAAAGGGTGTACCTGGTCAGGAATGATGTAAAGTAGTATTATAGTTGGCTTACACTTTGATCTGTAAAATGTAAAATTTTACAAGTAAATTGTATATAAAGATAACTGATCGTCGTTCCCAAACTGAGAATTTAATAAGAAAGGATACGTCAGGAATAGTTATATTGTAAAATAAAATATAACAAATCAAATAAATTGAACAAAGTGGATCGTAAAAAAAAATATGGGGGAGATTAAATTAAGGAGAGGGCTAATCGAAGGCAAGGGAGAGTAGTGAGAATTACTGCACGAAATTTCTACCAACAGATGGATAAACCAGCTAGAAGTACCGTAAACAAATCTGAAGGTCTAAAACGGGTAGCAGAGCCATCAGTAAATAGGCAACAAAAGAGTCACTGGAGAGAACAATAGAAAGGTGAGCCGAATTAGTCGGAACATCCCTTTGATCGGAGACAAACAGGAAGTGAGTACACGACTAATACTGTGTCCAAAACAATAGGGCTAGCGTCTGGTAGTCTGCAATAACTGGTCTCGAAGAAATTTATGGAAGGTGCGAATCTAGTAACACGTGTCTGTAGGAATGTCGGCCTATTTCAAAAGAGAACAGACGGCCTGGGAAAGGAATAGTGATATTAAAATGGGAGGTTGAATCTAGCGGGGATGGACATAGCATGGGAAACCCACACTAGCGAATAGTCGGGATGTAAATTTAAATATTGAAATACGAGTGGTTAAATTTCTGAGCGAAGGTGGGCCAACACAAAAGGGCGGTACACAAATTCGGAAAACAAAAAGAGAGCGTGCGCAGCCAAGAGAGGACACTGAGTTGAGTTTTTGTTGGTGTTTTGTGAAAATGAGTTAAAAAAACATAAAGTTGAGTTTTTTTGTCGGTGTTTGTGGAAATGGGTTAGTAAGACAGGGAAAGTTGAGATATTTATCGGTGTCGGTAAATATGAGTTAATCAAAGACAGAGTTGAGTTTTTGTTGGTATTTTTAATATGAGATAGGAAAACAACACAGAGTTGAGTTTATGTGAGTGTTTATGGAAACGAGTTAGAAAACACTGAGTTGAGTTTTTGTTGGTGTTTTGTGAAAATGAGTTAAGAGGACACAGAGTTGAGTTTTTGACAGTGTTAGTAGGAAAATGAGTTAATAAGTTGTGTAGGGTTAGATAAGTACTCAGGTCAGCAGTTGAGAAAAATCTGACAAAGTTAAGATGGAGTAGTGAAGGGTTAGATAAGTTTAAGTACAGTCAGTAAATTAAGAAAAGTTAGAGGAGTTTCATGATAGAAGAGAACAGTCGGGTAGTCCGTCATCGGAGGAAGGCAAGGGTAGTGGCCCGTATGCAAACGAGTGAAGTGTATGGAGAAATAAGCCTAGTCCGTAATAGGAAGGTAGTGAAAGTGGCCAGCGTGAAAATAAGTGGTGTAAGAAGAGAAATAACCCTAGTCCATCATCTAAAGGCAGTGGTAAAGGCAAAGGCGCAGATAAGTGAGCTGAGAAGGTAAAGTTGTAATCCCGAGTCTGCCAGAATAGCTGAACCATAGGCTAAGTGGCAGTATCGAAGACGAGCCAATAAATTCCTAAGAGACACAGTGATGCCCTATCCAGACGTAGACTACAACCCATTGAGAAACTAGAAGTCCTGAGATGAATGCCCTTGGCAAACGATGATGCCATTCCCAGACAAGGAGCTAAAGGCCCCAAAATGGAGAAGTCCGATTCGAAAAATTAAATTAACTGACTAGTTATATAGTATTCTCACTTACCTAAAGGACTGTAGGAACAATAATAGCTGATTAGTAGAAGTTTAGAAAGATACTAAGGGAAAGATGTACAAACTCTAATATCGGATTAGTAGAAGTTTAGAAAGATGTTAAGGAAAGGATGTACAAAAAGTTAAATATATATACATAAATATAGGGATAAGTCAGATGATAGTTATGGGTTTTGATTATTGTATAATTAGACATGTAGAAAGGCAAAGGAGAAAAATTGGATATTTGTTATTAGTTGTTGTCTAACATATATGTATGAGATATTTTGGAAGGGAAGAGTAGAGAAATACAGAGAAAAGAACAGCCTTCTGAATGTAGCTAACCCTTGGGACAAGCATTAGTCCAGAAATTGATGTTAAATGTACGATTTATCTTTTTTAATAGAGAAAGTTTGTGAAATTATATTCCCCAAGGCAGAAAGGGCTCTAAATAAATCAGAAGTTAGGAGTGAAATCCCTAAATCAATTTATAAGGTAAGAATTTGATTTACATAGGAGAAAAGGTATCAACTAATCCCCTTAAGTATTTGTTATTCATGTGAAGAAAGAAGAAACTATAGCAGTTTTTTTTGTAAGGATATTAAGTTTGTTGTGTAGAAAGAAATACTTCTAGTGTAAACCCAATGTATTAAATTGCACTTATATCTCATGCTACATAGGCAAATTTGAATAATATTAGTAAATTAATAAGAGGAGTTTACCTCAATATAGTACGTGGAACACTTCCGTATGATACCCTCCAGAAATTAAAACGGAAAAAACGAAAAAATCGACAACTTACCGGTACATTAAAGTAAAATATAAATAATTAAAGTAAATTATAAATAATTAAATAATCAATTTAACACAATTCAAAATCAATTCAAAACAATTAAAATTCAAATTAACGCAATTAAAAGAATCTAACGAAAATATTCAAAACGATTTTCCTTCCTGAAGCTGACAATGCTTTTCGACCGACTGTCGTGATCACAGGAATGAAAATTATCGAATCAGGCTAAACCTGCAACTTAAATAGTGATTATGTGTCTTCGCGCATGCGCGTAAAGGTCCACGCATCGGAGATCAAATATGGCCGCCGAACATTAACAGAATTCTCGTGTAATTTAATTTCAACGGTTTCTGCAATTAATAGTCGCGTATAATTACGTTGAACGTTAAGTATTTTGGCCTCGTTAAATAAAAAAGTATGTTTTTCGTTAATGGCATGAAAGGCTAATTCTGACGCTGCTGAACGAGAAGCACGAACAGAGGCTTCGTGTTGATTTACACGGATATTAAGAGAAAACCGCGTGGAACCCTGATAAGACGAGTCGCAATCACCGCAAGAAATGTTGTATACTAGATCATTAATTTGTGTTGCGAACGCCGAAAGAACCGAGCGATTGTTCAGTATAGTGTGTAACTTCCGTATAGGCCTAGCTATAATTTTAAATTCGGTATCTTTAAAGAATCTGTTAAGCTGTTTGTGCCACTGTTCAACATATGGGACAGAAATAAAGTATTTTTTGATATTACTATTGTTGATTGGTGCAGTATTTTGTATCCTATCCTTAGCTTGTACCCTAATTCGATTTATAGTGTTAATGGGATAACCCCTGTTCAAGAATCTGCTAGTTAATATTTGTATTTCTGAGTCTAAAGCAGAATCCGTCGTTGAATATTTATAGGCATTTAGAAATTGATTAAAGATAATCGATCTTTTGTAGGTGAACGGGTGGTAGCTATTATAATGTAGAAGCATACCGGTGTTTGTGGGTTTTCGATAGATGCTAAATTGTATTTTGTTCGAGTCCCGGGTAAGCGTGAAATTTAGAAAGTTTAATGACTTAGTATCCGTATCTTCCCTTTCCAATGTAAATTTGAGTCTAGAATGAATATTGTTAAACGAATGTAAAATATCTTGGATAGTACTACTATCGGTAATAACTAGAACATCGTCTAAATACCTCCCATAGTATGTGATACGGGGACGAAAAGGTGTCAAATGTATCTGCTCAATCGTTGAGAGATAGATCTCTGACATTAAGCCACTCAGGCTCAAACCCATTGGTAATCCAAAAATTTGTTTGTACACTTTGTCTCGAAAGGTGATGTAGTTAGCCTCAACTAATAGTTTAATTAAGTGAAAAATCTCCTTTATAGGCAGCTTCGTATAATTAATCGGTGTCGAGTTTTTATTTAACATATCCCAAATAATATCTAATGTGTATTCAACGTTTACATTCGTATATAATGATGTAACATCTAATGAGAATAAATTGTCATTGTCGCCGAGTCTACAGTCTTTAAGATTATTAAATAATGTATCGTAATTCTTGATCCCAAATTGTATAACCTGTCTAAAAGGTTTTATAATGTTATATACATGTGTGGCTAAGGCTGAAAATGCCGAGTTCCTGTAGGAAACAATAGGTCGAATCGGAAATCCAGGCTTGTGTAATTTTACCTGACCAAAAAGTGCAGGAATATTGTATGTTCTGGACTTCAATTCCTTCAACTGAACCATAGTAATGTAGTCGTTTTTACGATATGTGGTTAACGTTTTATTGTATTGATTTACCAAATTGGTAAACAGTGTCGGGTCCACTTCACAATAAGTGGAGCTATCAGATACAACTGAATCTAACTTATTAATATAATCATGTTTATCTAGTATTACCACTGTATCTCCTTTATCTGCCCTCTGTAGAATAATGTCCTTATTTTCTCGAAGTTCTCGTAAAGCTGAACTGTCATGTGTATTCAATTTAGGAAGTCGTGTTTCTTTTATGTTATTTACTACTTGGTTAACTTGTTGAATAAATACATCGTTTTGTGGAACACTACGAAGTCCAAATTCAAAATCAATTACGCATTGTTTTTTTGGCAGCTTTCGAGGTGGTAAATTATAATTTAATCCTTTGGATAAAAGTGAAATCTGGTCCTGCGATAGTGTACACGAGGAAAGATTTGTAACCTGTTGATGTGTCGGTTCGTTGGATACTGGGTGAGGGGGTGTTCGTGAACTAGCCGACATATTCTGTGGTAGTGCGTTATGTGTCTGTGGGGGGGATGTCACCCAACTCGTGTGAACTTGGTCGCAAGCTCGCGACAATGTGTTAGAATTCGTATGAACGTGTCTTGAACTATTCGATAATGTTTGCAACTTATTAACGTGTCTGTTTTTTATTTCTGAGGCTTGTGCTTCCCGTCGCAAATCTATGGAGGTCTTCAATACAGACCAATCGTTCGGATGTAGATAATTTTTTAATTTATCGCGAAGCTTCCTAACCTGGGAAAGGTATTTTTGTTTATCCGAATATCGAGATTTTAAGGCAAGCTTAACAATATTACGTGATGTCGCCAGTGATAGTTGTTTTATGCCTGAAATTTTTTGATTTAAATTCACCCTGGCAAACTTCGGAACGATGTTGTTTTGAAGGCAATATTTTAGGAAAGAAATATGGTAACTTTGGGCCGAGTACCTTAGTGTAGATTTAATGTAATTTTGTACCAAGCCATTCAAAAAATCTCCCATAATTGTGTGTATCGATTGTATACTACCTGGAGAGACAGGAAGTGAATGAAATAGTCAATAAGAGTATGAAAATTAATTAGATAGTATGAATCAGAGCTGTAATACTCAATATGTTCTACGTTGATAATGATATTAGTAAATTAATAAGAGGAGTTTACCTCAATATAGTACGTGGAACACTTCCGTATGATACCCTCCAGAAATTAAAACGGAAAAAACGAAAAAATCGACAACTTACCGGTACATTAAAGTAAAATATAAATAATTAAAGTAAATTATAAATAATTAAATAATCAATTTAACACAATTCAAAATCAATTCAAAACAATTAAAATTCAAATTAACGCAATTAAAAGAATCTAACGAAAATATTCAAAACGATTTTCCTTCCTGAAGCTGACAATGCTTTTCGACCGACTGTCGTGATCACAGGAATGAAAATTACCGAATCAGGCTAAACCTGCAACTTAAATAGTGATTATGTGTCTTCGCGCATGCGCGTAAAGGTCCACGCATCGGAGATCAAATATGGCCGCCGAACATTAACAGAATTCTCGTGTAATTTAATTTCAACGGTTTCTGCAATTAATAGTCGCGTATAATTACGTTGAACGTTAAGTATTTTGGCCTCGTTAAATAAAAAAGTATGTTTTTCGTTAATGGCATGAAAGGCTAATTCTGACGCTGCTGAACGAGAAGCACGAACTGAGGCTTCGTGTTGATTTACACGGATATTAAGAGAAAACCGCGTGGAACCCTGATAAGACGAGTCGCAATCACCGCAAGAAATGTTGTATACTAGATCATTAATTTGTGTTGCGAACGCCGAAAGAACCGAGCGATTGTTCAGTATAGTGTGTAACTTCCGTATAGGCCTAGCTATAATTTTAAATTCGGTATCTTTAAAGAATCTGTTAAGCTGTTTGTGCCACTGTTCAACATATGGGACAGAAATAAAGTATTTTTTGATATTACTATTGTTGATTGGTGCAGTATTTTGTATCCTATCCTTAGCTTGTACCCTAATTCGATTTATAGTGTTTATTATATTGAGTATTGAGTATTACAGCTCTGATTCATACTATCTAATTAATTTTCATACTCTTATTGACTATTTCATTCACTTCCTGTCTCTCCAGTAGTATACAATCGATACACACAATTATGGGAGATTTTTTGAATGGCTTGGTACAAAATTACATTAAATCTACACTAAGGTACTCGGCCCAAAGTTACCATATTTCTTTCCTAAAATATTGCCTTCAAAACAACATCGTTCCGAAGTTTGCCAGGGTGAATTTAAATCAAAAAATTTCAGGCATAAAACAACTATCACTGGCGACATCAAGTAATATTGTTAAGCTTGCCTTAAAATCTCGATATTCGGATAAACAAAAATACCTTTCCCAGGTTAGGAAGCTTCGCGATAAATTAAAAAATTATCTACATCCGAACGATTGGTCTGTATTGAAGACCTCCATAGATTTGCGACGGGAAGCACAAGCCTCAGAAATAAAAAACAGACACGTTAATAAGTTGCAAACATTATCGAATAGTTCAAGACACGTTCATACGAATTCTAACACATTGTCGCGAGCTTGCGACCAAGTTCACACGAGTTGGGTGACATCCCCCCCACAGACACATAACGCACTACCACAGAATATGTCGGCTAGTTCACGAACACCCCCTCACCCAGTATCCAACGAACCGACACATCAACAGGTTACAAATCTTTCCTCGTGTACACTATCGCAGGACCAGATTTCACTTTTATCCAAAGGATTAAATTATAATTTACCACCTCGAAAGCTGCCAAAAAAACAATGCGTAATTGATTTTGAATTTGGACTTCGTAGTGTTCCACAAAAAGATGTATTTATTCAACAAGTTAACCAAGTAGTAAATAACATAAAAGAAACACGACTTCCTAAATTGAATACACATGACAGTTCAGCTTTACGAGAACTTCGAGAAAATAAGGACATTATTCTACAGAGGGCAGATAAAGGAGATACAGTGGTAATACTAGATAAACATGATTATATTAATAAGTTAGATTCAGTTGTATCTGATAGCTCCACTTATTGTGAAGTGGACCCGACACTGTTTACCAATTTGGTAAATCAATACAATAAAACGTTAACCACATATCGTAAAAACGACTACATTACTATGGTTCAGTTGAAGGAATTGAAGTCCAGAACATACAATATTCCTGCACTTTTTGGTCAGGTAAAATTACACAAGCCTGGATTTCCGATTCGACCTATTGTTTCCTACAGGAACTCGGCATTTTCAGCCTTAGCCACACATGTATATAACATTATAAAACCTTTTAGACAGGTTATACAATTTGGGATCAAGAATTACGATACATTATTTAATAATCTTAAAGACTGTAGACTCGGCGACAATGACAATTTATTCTCATTAGATGTTACATCATTATATACGAATGTAAACGTTGAATACACATTAGATATTATTTGGGATATGTTAAATAAAAACTCGACACCGATTAATTATACGAAGCTGCCTATAAAGGAGATTTTTCACTTAATTAAACTATTAGTTGAGGCTAACTACATCACCTTTCGAGACAAAGTGTACAAACAAATTTTTGGATTACCAATGGGTTTGAGCCTGAGTGGCTTAATGTCAGAGATCTATCTCTCAACGATTGAGCAGATACATTTGACACCTTTTCGTCCCCGTATCACATACTATGGGAGGTATTTAGACGATGTTCTAGTTATTACCGATAGTAGTACTATCCAAGACATTTTACATTCGTTTAACAATATTCATTCTAGACTCAAATTTACATTGGAAAGGGAAGATACGGATACTAAGTCATTAAACTTTCTAAATTTCACGCTTACCCGGGACTCGAACAAAATACAATTTAGCATCTATCGAAAACCCACAAACACCGGTATGCTTCTACATTATAATAGCTACCACCCGTTCACCTACAAAAGATCGATTATCTTTAATCAATTTCTAAATGCCTATAAATATTCAACGACGGATTCTGCTTTAGACTCAGAAATACAAATATTAACTAGCAGATTCTTGAACAGGGGTTATCCCATTAACACTATAAATCGAATTAGGGTACAAGCTAAGGATAGGATACAAAATACTGCACCAATCAACAATAGTAATATCAAAAAATACTTTATTTCTGTCCCATATGTTGAACAGTGGCACAAACAGCTTAACAGATTCTTTAAAGATACCGAATTTAAAATTATAGCTAGGCCTATACGGAAGTTACACACTATACTGAACAATCGCTCGGTTCTTTCGGCGTTCGCAACACAAATTAATGATCTAGTATACAACATTTCTTGCGGTGATTGCGACTCGTCTTATCAGGGTTCCACGCGGTTTTCTCTTAATATCCGTGTAAATCAACACGAAGCCTCTGTTCGTGCTTCTCGTTCAGCAGCGTCAGAATTAGCCTTTCATGCCATTAACGAAAAACATACTTTTTTATTTAACGAGGCCAAAATACTTAACGTTCAACGTAATTATACGCGACTATTAATTGCAGAAACCGTTGAAATTAAATTACACGAGAATTCTGTTAATGTTCGGCGGCCATATTTGATCTCCGATGCGTGGACCTTTACGCGCATGCGCGAAGACACATAATCACTATTTAAGTTGCAGGTTTAGCCTGATTCGATAATTTTCATTCCTGTGATCACGACAGTCGGTCGAAAAGCATTGTCAGCTTCAGGAAGGAAAATCGTTTTGAATATTTTCGTTAGATTCTTTTAATTGCGTTAATTTGAATTTTAATTGTTTTGAATTGATTTTGAATTGTGTTAAATTGATTATTTAATTATTTATAATTTACTTTAATTATTTATATTTTACTTTAATGTACCGGTAAGTTGTCGATTTTTTCGTTTTTTCCGTTTTAATTTCTGGAGGGTATCATACGGAAGTGTTCCACGTACTATATTGAGGTAAACTCCTCTTATTAATTTACTAATATCATTATCAACGTAGAACATATTGAGTATTACAGCTCTGATTCATACTATCTGAATAATATTAGTATATGCCTGAGTTTTGATCACTTTATCATGTTGTATATATATATATATATATATATATATATATATATATATATATATATATATGTAAATAAACTATGTTATGTTATAAATTAGTGTATGTTTTTGTCATTCTTGAACACTCAGCCTTTCCGAAGGGAATTATACGTAATTGAGAAGTTCCCTTGAATCTGGAATTCTCCTGTGAATCCAAAGTCAGATGTGTAAGTGGGGGTATAAGAAAAAAGGGTCTATATAAATAAAAGGAACAAAATAAGAATATTTAATATTATCATTAAATAAAAACAAACAACAAAATAAGACGTAAAGATCTTCCTTTTCAACCCCCCCCCAGAACTTAGCCAAAAGGCCGAGAAGCGATAATGATGTAAAGTAGGTGGTAGACGTCAGAGAGCCAGGCACATGGATGACTGGACCCAGGGTATTCCAGCAGAACATCGCCCAAAGCATGATACCGCAGCCACCGGCTTGTTTTCGTCCCACGGTGCATCCAGGTGCCATCATTTCCCCAGGTAAACGACGCACACGTACCCGGCCGTCCACATGGTGCAACAGGAAACGTGATTCATCAGAACAGACGATTTTCTTCCACTCACTCAAGATCCAGTTTCGATGATTGCATGCCCATTGTAAGCACTGTCGCCTGTGAACCGTGGTTAGCATGGGCACTCGTAGCAGCCCATTTTCAGCAGTGTTTGATGTACAGTGTATTGTGACACATTACTCCCGTCACCAGCATTCCAATTACCGGCTAGTTGCGCCACAGGCGTCCTTCTGTTGCCACGTACCATCCGGGAGAGCCTTCGCCCACCTCGAGCATCGATGAGTCGTGGTCGTCCAACACCTCGCCAGCGATTCGTGGGTTCCCCCTTCTCGGACCACTTTCGGTAGGTACTAACTACGGCTGACCGTGAACATCCCGCCAGCCGTGCCGTTTCGTATATGCTCTGACCCAGTCGTCTGGCCATTACAATTTGGCCTTTGTCAAACTCGCTTAAGTCCGCTGCCTTTTCCATCTGAAGAACAAGAGCAACACTGATTAACGGAGCTCAGTATCAGGTGTTTTTTATACCGTGTCCCGACCCGCGCGCGCGCCGAAGTCCACCTGTAGTTGCTTTGATTTGCTTAACGACTCGCTGGTCATAATGTTTTGGTTCATCGGTGTATATGGGGGAAGGTGGAACTTCTTGCCAAAGAAGATTTTCGCTACCCTTGTATTCTCCTCTTATTAGTTGATAGCTAAGAGACTAAGTTGTCTTAGTCTCTTATACATCAGAGACATCTACAGGGCATTTGAATTAAGTCTCTCACCAGTCTTCTGCATTGTATTCAAAAGGTCGCTTTGCCTGTTCTGTAGGCGGAAAATTAGCACTAGCATTAGCATTAATAGAGGAAAATGACTCAAGAAAGCAAGTTTATACAGCATCAACCAAAAATAAAATAAAATAAAAATAATAATTCCTATTTCACCGATCCATTCCCTCCAATAGTTTGTCTAGTTCTTCCTTGAATTTATTTAACTATCAACTTCCACAACTATTGCCTTATACACTGGAAAATCACCTCCTTATCCCTCCTAGAAAAATTCCTGTATATCACTGACAAAATCCCATTAGCTGTCCCAGAAGCCTGTCTACACTGCTCAGAGAAGTTCATATCTGCTGCACAATTACCCCAGGTCTTTTTCATTTTCCACTATCTTGAGTGTAGTACACAGTTAGTACGCTACTCTGGGGTTCCTGCTACCCATATGCAGTACTTTGCATGTGTCAATATTAAACTTTAATTGCCACATCTCATCCCATCTATCTGACTATTCTATATCCTGCTGCATTAGCATACCGTCATTACAGCTATTCACCCACTTGCCAACCTTTGTATCAGCACCCGTGGACATTAAGCCTGATATGCTTTCATCAATATCATTGATAAATATAGAAAACAACAATGGGCCCAACATCGGGGGACTTCAATAACATTAGTCCATGAAGAACAGTGCCCAATGATTACCACTCTGTCCTCTCCCACTGAACCTTTATCCCTTTAACCATAGCAACAACTTGTTCTTAATGTTATATTGCTTCAATTTGTACAGCAATCTTTTGTGTACAACAGTAACAAAAGCTTTCTGAAATCCAAGTATGATATCAAAATTATTTTTTGCGGCCAGTTCCTTTGTGATCACATCACAGTAACCAATCATCAAATTGGTCAAATAAGATTTCCCTTAACAGACCCATGCTATGTTTGAAGAATAATTGCGCCGTTTTCTAGACGATCCTGCATTACTTCTTTTACCAGTGACTCCATTATTTTCTCTGGAACAGAAGTTAAACTAACAGGTCTAATTACTCGTGTCACCCTTTGATCACCCTTTGTGAATTGGGGATATATTCACACATCTCCAGTCCGCGGGGACCTCCCCTGAATCCAAGGATACTCTTATGATTAAGTCTCCCTTAATATAACTGGATAGATCCCATCCACCTCAAGTGCTGCCGACCGGGCTAGCCGGGTGGGTAAAGTGCCTACCTGGCAACCGAAAGGTCGCGGGTTCGAATCCCGTCTCGGGCTTGGATCAAAGTACTGCAAAAACCTTGGGAGGTGCATTATGGCCACAGAAGCTGATGCACCAACAACTACCTCAGGTGCCTTTCTTATACTTAACTTCAACAATTTCTCTTTCACCTTCCTCTCACTTATTGCAAAATCATTTAGCACCTTGTTAAGAGTTTGATAAACTTTTGGCCTCCACTTCCCTAAAGAATTCCTCTTGTGTGAATGCAAAATACTCATTCAGTTTGTCAGCAAACTGAGTGCGATCATCAACAGTGAACCAATCTGATTCATCCCCTTTCTTCTAGAGTTACATAAGTAAAGAGGTCTTTGCTGTTTTTCTTTTTCTCCTTTGCCAAAGATTTCTCGTAATTAGTCTTCATTTGCCTAACCTCCTTTGTGACTTGATTAGCTTATATCTACCATAGGCTTCTGTTTCGTCTGATAATTTATATGCATCCCACGCATTTTTCTTCCCCGCCACGAGTCTCATTAGTTCATCTGACATCCATTTTGGATGTCAGTTAAACTAATGGTATAGAATACCTATACCGTGAAGAGTATTTCTTCGCTGGTACGAAAAGCCTACTAGGTCCTATGATTAATTCCTCGAATGTTTCCCGTTCCGAATTTGCTGATGGTAACATCATCAATTGGTCCCCTGCACAGAATTTAAACACTGTCTGAGACCATTGTAGTCACCTTTACGAAAGCAAAACTTTTCCCTTGCTGGCATTTACATCTTTTTTTAAGGAAATGCCATATCAATACTTTGTGATCACTGCCACCTAGTGGGTCTTTTATCTGCAGATTCTTAATGCACGAATAATCGCTGCTGATAATCATATCAAGAGTATTACTCCCTCTTGTTGCCTAACATGCTGCTACTTTCGTATCCGACAAGTGAATTCGATACTAGACTTGACCTTGGTACTTAGCCCTCCTGGGCTAAGTACCAAGGTCAAGTCTAGTATCGAATACTAAATACCCGCGAAAGAGTTTTTGCATACAGAATTGACATGCCATATCACAAATCGAAATATGGTAGCCTGGATATGGATAAGTAATACGTATGAAAAAAATATATATATAAATAATAAATAAATGAAATAATAATAATAATAATGGTCGGATTTTTATTGGTCTAATTGTAATGAAATTTGGAAGAGCTCAAGAAATCGTTCTAAAAGAGTCAAATATAAAAATTTCATCAAAATTCATCTACTAGTTTGTAATAGAGTTTTGATGTGAAAACATCTTTCGCGGTATCAACCAATTTTTGGACTGAAGTAAAACCAATTTGTCAAGAAAATGAAACGGAAATGACACAAATTACGTCACTTCCTAAATGACTCTAATGCAGTCACTAACGTAGATTCGGTAGAGTAAGTAGCGGGCGTGAGCAATTTGAGTCATTTCCGTTTAATATTTTCGTCAAAGATGTTTTCACATAAAACATCTTTCGTTCGTACAGGGTACACACACCTTTTTTAAGGAGCATCAGCGACTAAAGTCATATTGCTCCGTGTTTGTCTGTAAATTGCGTATGTTCTGAGGTAGATTTTCTGTTTTTTGATAGACGAAAAACCCGATTTTCGGGAAGAATAAACCATGCTACCCTCACTGAGACCGAATAACTCAGCCACCATGTGAAAAAGGCCCATAAAAATTCCTCACATCATCGACGACGGAACTCGAACTCAGGTCTTTTCCACCCGATGTGGATAGGATGGCGATCCTACCCACGAGGGCTCATCCACTAGAAGTCGAGTTCTTACATGCGGACGGACGGAAGGACATAATAATAATAATAATAATAATAATAATAATAATAATAATAATAATGATGATGATGATAACTGCTGGATTTCTGTTGGTCGGATTTTAGTGAATTTATGACGGCTCTACAAATCTTTCTAAATAGAATTAAGTATAGCCGGCAAACTTCATCATTTTCCCAAATATTAGTTGTCCCCGAACTTTTTGATCACACCTTGTAAAACATGATAACTATACCTGAATTAGGATTTTTGTGTTGCTGCTGTTAACTGATTGATAATTTTACTTGAAGCAAAAATAAAATGACATATCTTTTTGTGCATTATGTTAAAATATAATAATTAGTGTCGCTAATATTAAGGTGCCATAGAAAAGCCAGGCAGTAAAATTACGTCCTCCTGGCTTTTAGTCCGGCGAAATGTCCCGATTTTTTCATCTTCAGAATTCGTTTAATTCCAATTTTCATTCCTGAAAATCTGGTCACGCTATTCATGTCGTAAGAGATTACTTTCTCCGCATTGAAGACCAAAATAATCGAAATTGAAATAAAAGCAAACTGCTTCTATTATTCAAACATAAGGCACAGGACAAGAGGAGTGCCTCCTTGACATCCTCAGAGCACCCGGAGAGGCTGTAGGGACTGCTTAAGTTTACTGAACAGGAAAATTCTTCTTGAATAAATCATTATAACAGTAAAAGTTATCAATAGTTCTTCTAATAAAGCTTTCTTTCAGATATCCTGTAAAGTGGATTTCACTTGATATAATCCTTATTTATTTTTTCTTGTGGATTATACGCCATAATATGGTTCACATATGGTCTCCTGGCAGTCAAGTGTTGATCAAACAAACAAAAAAAAAAAAAAAAAAAAGAGTAGAAGAAAGGGCGATTCCCTCAGCATGTTTTCTAATTTTGGCAACCAACGGGATAGATGGAGGCAAGAAAGCAAGAACTGTGTATTCCCACCGGAAGAAACTGTCGGCGTGCTAGAACGGAAAAATTTGACGCGACCCAAGAGATCGTCTCGGTACTCATTTAAGCTTTACTGGTGGGCGTTTGACAGCCATGGACAGTTACGCGTTCCCCGTGTCTGCAGACAAGGTACACGGTATCATAAAGCAGTCAGCTTTAGGACCGAGTAGCGTCAAAGCAGACGACTTAGCTGCATTGACTTTGCTGCGTCATTATTAAAATTTTCGTCTGCTTTAGTGCGTGTAGAAAGCGCGTGTGGGTTGTTGTGTCACTCTAAATACCAGGAAATCATTCATAAATTTAATGAGTTCGCGACACAGTTCATCGAATCGTTGTTTCGGACATTGACGGTAATTGCCAGTAAAACTATAAACAGTGACTGAGTGAATCTTTGTATGGACGACATTCCAATGGCATTTGGACTACTGACAGCTGGGCTAATGATTTCTAATTTATTACTTCTGTTCGATGCCACGGAACTTCCCACGATTAGTCACTATCGTAAGAGCCCTGAAGTAGAGCGAAATGAAACCGGTTTCGTTTTATCTAGTCGCCAAGGTGAGGAATTCATCAAGGAATCTTTGAATAAAACGGGGAATTCATCTAACAGCCTATCTCCAGGAGGGGCATCACAAAAGAAAGATAGAATAGTAAAGTGAGTGGATTTTTTTTTGTCTTTGCTGATTTAACTTTTGGGGGAACTCCCTATAATCTGTAAAAAAATATTTCTTATATATTTTTATCTCCCTACTCGGAATCAAATTCAACCACGACAGGTTAAAATTTCTTTTAATTTTGCTGCCCATTTTAGAATCAACATCAATGTTTTTTTTCTCTCTGGAATCAAAAATAATATGAGAAATATTTATTGATATAATTACTTTAAAGATTAGTCATAAAATTGTTCAGTTCTGGTAATATCACATAATGATTACCATGGCAACCAAAATAAAATGTAATTCATGGCAAAATAATTATTTTGCCATGAATTTTAAAAATTATTTACTGTAGTGTTTATCAATGTTTTTGTTACTGAAAAGTTTGCATCAAAATATTTTCTTCAAAATAATAATAATAATAATTATTATTATTAAATAATATACAGTACTACAAAATAAAATTTTTAGGACTTCGAGCTGTGATATTCTTTAATAAATAAAAGTAATATTTAAAAGACACCGTACCATGTGAAATATTTCATTTTTATTAATTTATCTTTTCATATCAATAATCTAATTATATATTTCACTTAGTGAAGAGTCTTTTATATTATTGTTAATTAAATTAACAAAAAAAGAGGTTATAGGAATTCATGATTTACTCACGTCACTATATATTTTTCATTTTTTTTTCGACTTTTGACAGGAGTCACAAATACGAGAAACAGCACCGTATTTAGCAGTCACGGGCTTCAACACCGGTCACTCAAAGCACGTGTACTTATGCACCCTCGCGCCTTAAGTAATGCAGAATGAAATATGAAATCTGAGCTATATAGACAATTTTGATATCCAAATCTTTATTTTTGGTATACATGTTCAGAACTTAACATTAATTTCAGCAAAACATATTTTAAATTATGAGCTATATTTCAAAATTTAAACGTCGAAATCGCATTGTCTTAATATTCTTTAGCTCTATTAGGCTATGGAGTACATGAAACAACAAGCCTATTCTACAGAAAAGTACAGGAAACAAGAAACCTACTCCACTCGACTATGCTGGAGATAGGCTACATAGGCCACTAGGCTATTGCATGGACGTATATTGCATGGACGTTTATGGACGTATATAATTAGTATGATCGGCACAGTAGAACGTACAAATATACGTCTGAAACTACTCACTCAATGTGGACTGCTGTTCATGGAGGCCATACTTTATATTGATATGTATTGCATTTTCGTAAACAAATACTACTGGACTGATACACAAACTTCATTTCTTGTCTATATTGACATCTGTCAATCCACTTATTTTGATTCAAAAGAATGCGCTCCTAAACGTTGGGCAATTTCAGTAACTAGCGGTGTATTTACACGATCTATTATGTGCATTGATCCTAATCTCCTGTTGTGCAGTGTATACATTAACAGCACTGCGTTATTATTATTAAAGAAATGCATCCAAAGTATACCAGTAGTAAATCGACTGTAAATCGGCCGTTCCTCCACAAACAAATGCTTTTCAGCATAGCATCTGAGAAATAATGTATGTCAACATAAAGCTCCCGATTCGCAAACAACACACGCGCCAGATGAATTACTCTTTTTTTGCATGGTCCATATACTTTTCAGATTTTGTGTAGACAGACTAAAGATAGAAAATGAGGCCAAACAAACAAACTCGTACTGACAGTTCATTTTGACATTGTGGTGGAACACCGTGGATAAAATTAGTTTCTTGCGCTTGTGCTGTATTTTAAGAATAAAAATGACAAATACAAATGATTGTGTACTTACGAGAAACCATCTCTTGAATCGTGTGAACTCTCTTTACACATGAAACTTTTAAATTAATTAGAACTCTTTCTGTTTTTTATCACATTTAGAATATATCCGAGTGGATTTTACTTCAAAACCAAACGAAATCACTAAGCTGAAGGCGTTCTTAATCTCGTTACCAAAGAATTTAAAAGATGTAGATAAATATCTACAATTATAAATTTATAATATTAGAATTAATTTAAACAATTTATACGTATAATTTCAAATAATAACAGTAATAAATAAATAAATAATACTTAGTAATAATATATAATAATAATTAGATTTATAAATGTAAAAATAAGAGTAGGACTTTGTTTGGATCAAAATTAATATTTTTACTAATTAATAATACACATTACTAATTAAATTTACTTTTTATTTTGCTAATTAATATTACTAATACTAATATTAATTTTGCTAATTAATACAGATTAATTCTTTTGCTGATCTGTGGACCTTTTTCACAACGTGGGTGAGTTAGGTCTCAGGGTGGGTAGCGTGGGTTTTTCTCCAGGAAACTCGAGTTTTTCATCCAGCAAACAGAAATTCGACCACAGAACACACGCAATTTACAGACAGTATACACGGAACAATATGGTCTTAGTCACTGATGCTCCTAAAATCCTACAACAACATCAATAACAACTGATCTGGGATTTTGATAAAAATTAGGTGTCAGTTTTAAAATTCACTTGTAATCAAAGAGACCACTTTTAAATTTGCTTCACTTAAAATATATAGCATGTTTTTTTTTTAAGACCAAAAAAGAACGAACTAGTTACAGAATATAATTTAAAGCTTTAAATTAATTGAATAAAGTAAACGCTGATGGCACCCGTACTCTTTCTCGGGTGATGCACATGAAAATCCGCGTACCATTTTGACTTCGGAATTATATTTGGGACACTGATAGTCAAAGCCCTAGTGGGTAGCACAGTTGGTAGGATCGCCGTCCTCCCCACATCGGGTGGAAAAGACCTAAGTTTGAGTCCCGTCGATGACGAGAGGAATTTTTATGGGCCTTTTTCACAACGTGGTTGAGTTAGTCGGTCTCAGGCAAGGGTAGCATGATTTTTAATTCCTTAAACTCGGGGTTTTCGTCCAGCAAACAAATATCGACATCAGAACACACGCAATTTACAGACAATATAAACGGAGCAATATTACCTCGCTGATGCTCCTAAAAACTTACCAAACAACTGAGAGTGAAGAAAGTTGAAAGCTAACACGAGCAATGGTGCATGGCAGGCCTCCCCTTGACCATGTATATGTGTTTGTATGTGCGAGTGTATCCACATGTAGATGTGAAGGTCAGGAAGCAACAGGTAAATTCTAAAATATAATACATCGATAAGAGAAAAAACTTAATAAAGTAGAAACATTTTTATTATTCTAAGTTGGCAGACATTTTTCCGATTATTAAAATGAATTTAATTACTTAAAAAATATAATGTTCTTGTTTATACTCCAGCACGACCACCAGGTCAGGGGAATTTACAATAAATCGCCAATACAAATTCTAATCATATTTAGCAGTCACAGCATTGAACCCCGGTCCACTCAAAGAGCACGTGCGATTTCACTCTATATTAAGGTCTTGGCCGGAGACTTGAAAAATTTCGGGTAAAATACTGTAGACATCTAATCCTCCTCCCTCGTCGGTCCTGCTGACAGCTCTAAGAAAATTGTTGGTGCCATCTCCGATTATGGACACGTGTTTCCTTTCGCATTCCCCTCATCATAGTATGAACTGAGATTGGTTTAGGAAGATGCTTTTTGTTTCATTGTCAGAAATATGAAGACGGCTTTTGGTAAATTTTACAATTTTAGTATAAAATAAATGCCTTCCGGCTATCAGTGTACAGCCATATCATTGAGCGGCATTTTTATAGCAAAATTAGGTAGCTATCAGTGTACAGTCATGATCATATCATTGGACGGCATTTTTATAGCAAAATTAGGCGACCAAAGCCTACAAAGATAAAGTTCAGTGATTATTGAAAGTCTTGAGTGATTAAATTGCATTTTTGTGAAAATTGAACAATAATGCGGAACAGATAGTGGAGAGGCCTCGTAAGAAAAGGGCCATTAATTAACCGGACTGCCTTCTTTTGAATGGAATCTAGGACCTTAAGAGAGATTTGAGGACACCACCCCAGATGTGGCAATATTTCATGAGAGGGCTGATTTGATATTTACAGAGAGTGAGTACATTTTTGTTTAGAAGAAAAAGAAACGTTGACAGCGAAAAAGGAAACTCGTTTTTTATGCCGAGGAAGCATTATTTGTGCTTATGCCAAGAGAAATTAGAAGTTAGGGCATCCTAATACAAAACTACACTGGTGTTCAAAGAAAGTGCATTACCTAGGAATTTCACATTTTTTAACCCTTTTTTCGCGATGGTAAGGTACATTAATGACTAGCATCAGAAATAGAAATATAAACAAAAGATATTTATTAATAGTTAAGGCAAAGCTAAGTAATATTTGACAGGTGCTCTTAAAATATTCCAAATTGAGCATTTCAAACCTTTATACAAAAGTTTTGGTAAACACGACAATTATGGCTGAAATGTTATCAGAAGCCCTCAATTTTCTTCAGTTTATCATTTTAAATGGAAAACAAAATGAAACGTTTACCAGATGCAAACTAATATTTAGTTGAACCACCGCTGGCCTTGATGACAGCAGCACACCATCGAGGCATTGACAAGATCAATTTCTGAAGATAATCAACTGGTTGTTCGTGGTTCCAAACACAAATTATGAAGTTCACGAAGGGTCTTTGGTTTCTTTCTTTCTAGCAACTGCAGATTTCACACGATGCCAACAGTTCTCTATAGGATTCAGGTCCGAGTTGTTTCCTTGCCAGCTAAGAGTTGTAATGGACCGTTCTTCCAACCATTTTTTCACCTGTAACAAATGTAAACACATTACTGTCGAACCTCTAATGCAGAAATGAAGCTAAAGTAACTACAGAAGTGCCTACTTACACTTTTCGCTCAATGGCAAGGAGCAGAGTCATCCTGAAAGCTGCAGTTACTTGGCAGGTTGAAATAGTCTCAAATGGGTGGCAGCAATTTGCCTTCCAATATAGCTAGGCATCCATTGGCATTTACGGAACCTTTTATAAACTGCAGGTGACCTACACCGCAATACGAAATGCACCCCCATATCACTTGGCTCGTAGGGAATTTCACTGTAGACACCATACAGTCTGGATGGTATTCTTCACCACGTTTACGGCGAATTGTTTGTCTCCCGTTAGAGCCATGCAGGTTGAATTTCTCATCTGAGAAAATAACTGACTTCCACTGATCGGGGGTCCATTTGACATGCTCCTTACACCAAATTAATCGGGTCTTTTTCATTTTTTGTGTGAGGAGGGGTTTCTTCTTAGGACAACGGGCTACAAGTCCATTTTTGAAGAGGCGTCTTCTGACTGTTAATGCACTTGCTACCACTCCTGTATGCTCTTCACATTCTCTTTTCAGCTCAGAAGAAGAAGCTTTGCGGTTTTTAAGGCATAAGTGCTTCATCTGGTGAGTATGGGCTTAGCATACCAAGGGTCTTGAGCTGGATATCATCATTCTTCTATTTCTTGGTGATACTCTTCTACTTCTCTCTCTTTCTCTTCTCTCCCTCTCTCTGTCTCTCTCTCTCTCTCTCAGGGTAACTTGATTTTTTTTTTGGCTGGTGCAGCCTAAGCCTCAGAGTTCCTTGCGCCATATGGCTAATAATAATAATAATAATAATAATAATAATAATAATAATAATAATAACTCGGTCCTGTTTTGGCGTAGAGGCTTGTTTGCGCCAGGTTCCTTTTTCCCTATCAGCAGAACCAGTATTCTTGAGTTTGGAAAGAAATCTACTGACTGTCGACTGATTACAAGACACTCTATAAGCAATACGACGGGTAGAACATCCTTTCTCACGTAAAGCAACAATAGCACTCTTTCTTCGTGGCGTCAACTGCACGTAACTTGCCAACCTGACACAAGCAAGGAATGACTGCAACTCTTGCAGAGCGTGCTTATATAGCTGAAGGTAACAGCTGATGCAATATTACGTCATCACCTACGCCTGTCGTTTTTAACTGGTGCAATCTGTAAGAAATATTGCCATATACTTACGTTATTCGGACGACAATTACATTTTAAGGGGTGGCACTTTCTTTGAACACCAGTGTATGATCTTGTCTAGAAATCTGAGTGTCATCGAAGATGAGCATAGGAATAACAGACTTTTATTTCGAGAAATGAGACATTACTGAGTTTTAGAAGGATTGAAGTTAACTACGTTTTCTTCGGCCCATACCTTGAAATCGGCAATTAAGAAATTGGCAGTGGCTCTTTGAGAAATGAAAGCTGTTTGTGCACAGCAAGATTTCTCAAATTGGAAGGTGGGATGTAGTGTGCTATGATCTACAAAACTATATATAGGATTTCCAATCAGGAAGATCGTTAATATACAAGTGAAAAAAGAGCAAGAGAAAGAACTGAATTTTGGGAAACGCTAGCATTAGTTAAGAAGTTAGAAGGCAAAACACCGCTTACCGTCATCTGCAGTGAGCGGTAAGAAAGTAGGATATTCAATCATAAAAAAACACAGCAGATGTTTGGGTTTCACCAAACTTTTCCATGAAATTTGTTCAAAGATGAATAACATTAACCAATATATCACTAGTGGATCGACACTAGCGGAATCCACATTGACGATCGTTGATGAGATTAAAGGTTTAGAGATTAATCGAATTTTCGGATAATCGATGCTCCAATATTGATCCTGGCTAGTTGACTAGCCAGGATCAATATTGGAGCATGGGATCAATATGTGGGGCATAGGGTAAGGCGATTTTTAGTAACTTAACCAAAGAGCACAAAAGAACTTCGTTACAAGCACCTTTAAGTTTAGAGATAGTTTACGTAAACAGCGTAAGATTTTGTAGCCTCATGGGTAACATGAAGACGCAGTCATGCTCTTATAAACAAACAAAAAAAAGTGTGTAATAATAACTTCACTAAGTGGCACATGCTTCCAGAATAGAAACAAGTCAGGATGAAAAGCAAAATGTGAAGACTATAAAGAAAACCGATTAGTGCCAGAGATGTCACCGTTCACTGTGCTCCGTGTTAATGCACCTCTAATAATAACAGACCAGTAGCTTTTAGCAAAACGGATCTTTTTGGTATGAATACAGGTACTGTGCTATAACAGTGATGAATTAGCCTCCGTGATATGAGGCTATAAATACTTCTACTTATGCTGTTTTATACGTCACAGATAATATAATTCGGTCACTGAAATTTCTGTAGATATATCATGTGTGATATTTTTATCGCTGTAGATACTTGACTTTCTCTTGGACAGGAAATAATCAACGTTTCGGAAATTTATGAGAGTATGGTTATTTTGGTTGGATAAGCTTATGAATTCGAAAGAGCTTACAACAATTCATTGTGTTGAATCCTGATTTGATTTTCAGCAGGAAGAGCGGAAATGTTAAATGTTAGAAGGGATCAATAATAACAGATTTTAAATACTATTATTATTGATAGAATGAATTTCTACCCTGAGGGGCGAAAATAATGCATCACGGAATATCTTCACCATTAAGGGAGCAATTTCCTTCGTGTAATCTCTTCGGAATTCAACACTAATTTTATTAGATCGAAGAGCGGTGCAGAGTACATGATGTTTCTCCCACTCCCACTTGTCTTTGTATATGTCAGGGGTCGGCAACCTGCGGCTTTTTGAGCATGTAACTCTTTAACTTTTAGCCCACACGAAGCACAATTTGAAATTGAGTTAGAGGACTTAAAAATCAAGGACATGTGGAGTGCAAGACTAAAATGTCTTAAAACTGAAATTGAGGATTTGGAGAGGCAAAAGGCTGCCTTTTGCAATTCTACACAAATAGACGGCAATAAATGAGTTTGATGTTGAGAGACTCGCTCAAGAAGTTCAGCAGCAAAAGTCACATTAATTCGTACCTAATTGGTGTTTGTTACGTTTTTTCAGTATTAATAAATATTATTTCAAAATATATATTTTTTTAATTAAACACCTTCCCACTCTATTCCATTTCTTAAAAAATTATCCAACCCCACCTCCTCCTCCCTGGCGTCGAGCCTGCATGTCGGCTGAAATTATTTATCAACAGAACGACTCTGATTTTTAAAATGCGTCTCAGGAAAGGTGACTCAGAAGAACACAAATCATCATGTACTCATAACACTCTCTTTCTGAGTCAGTATTCATCAAGGGTTTCTTCACATGTCCAATGATGATATATTCTCTTTAAAACCGGTTGGATTTAAAACAGCAGAACGAACTTTGCCTTCCAACGAGTTTCCCTAGTATTGCATTGCTTTCAAACACTTTCTTTTCAACACATTTGAAAATGAAAGTGCACATTTACTTTTGCTTGAAAGTAAATGTGCACACTGTAGAGATAGAAGAACTTAGTTTATTTGGATTTTAGCGAGCCATTTGATTCAGTCCCTCATGAGCGGTTATTGTATAAGCTGGAACACTTTGGGATTACTGGAAAAATTCTAAGATGGATTACTGGGTGGCTGCAAAGCAGAAGGAAGAGGGCTGTGATTAATGGATAATCTTCAGATTGGTTTAAAGTCAGAAGTGGGGTCCCCCAAGGATCGGTTCTTGGACCACTGTTGTTTCTGATTTTTAAACAACATCGACGATTAGATAGAAGGCTTGATGACTAAATTTGCAGACGACGTAAAGTTTGATAGAGTAGTTAACGATCAGTACCAAGAAGCACTCCTTCAGGATGCCTTGAACAGCCTTTGTAGCCTGTCCAAGTAATTCTAAAGGAGGCTGCTATGTCTTAATGAAAAGAAATGCAAGGTCTCGCACTTGGGGAACAGCAACCCCCAAATAAATTATACACTTGGTGGGGATGAATTAGAAACAGTGGAGGAGGAAAGGGATCTGGAAGTGACAATAAGGACAGATATGGTTTTCTGAACAGTGTAAACAGGCGGCCAAGAAAGCAAGTGTCCTATCGATGATTCATCGAACGTAATCCTGTAGAAATAGAGCGGTCATAATCCCACTGTATAAGGCAATTGTAAGACCACATTTGGAATACTGTATTCAAATATGGAGACCTCATCTGAAAAAAGACATCGAGCTTCTTGAAAGGGTCCAAAGACCGGCAACTCGAATGGTGAAATCGGAAGGAGGACGACAGTATGAGGAAAGACTCTGATTATGTGGGTTACAGAGGTTGGCAACCAGGCACTTCAGAGGTGATCTCATTTAGATTTATAAGGCTCTGAGAGAGGTTAGTAAAATGAATGAAGGTGTAATTTTCACTGTTATAGAGAATTCCTGAACTCGGGAGCATAAATTCAAATTACAGGGGAAGAGGTTTAGACTACATTGTAGGAAGTTATATTTTAGCCAGCGAGTCGTTAATTGCTGAAACAGGTTGCCTTCACAAGTAGTTGTTCTTGACAGTTTAATAAATTCAAAGGTCAACTGGATAGTTGCAAATAATATGTATTCACAAAGGAGGTTAGACAAGCTAAGGCAGATTACGAGAAGTCTTTGGCAAAGAAAAGCAGCAAACACTTCTTTGTTTATATTAACAGTAGAAGGAAGGGGGATGAATCACATTGGTCCACTTGATGTCGATGGTCTTACTGTTGATGATTCTGCTCAGGTTGCTAACAAACTGAGTAGGTATTTTGCATCTACATTCACATATTGTGTGAGAAATTCTTTAGCGAAGGGGATGCCAGAACTTTATCAACCTCTAACAGAGAGTTAAATGATTTTGTGATAATTGAGAGGAAAGTGGAAGAGAAATTGTTCAAGTTAAACATAAAAAAGGCGCCGAGGTGGATGGGATCTATCCAATTGTATTAAGGAAGACAGAAAAGAAGGTAAGCAAACCCTTAGCCATAATTAAGAGAGCATCTATGGATTCAGTGGAGGTCGCTATGTATTGGAGATCTGGAGATGTGCGAATATATCCCCAATTCACAAAGGAGGAGAATCAAAGGGTGACATGAGTAATTCCAGACCTGTTAGGAACTTCTGTTCCTTGGAAAATAATGAAGTCACTGGTTGAAGAAATAATGCAGAACCATACAGGAATATAGTTCTACTGTAGTCATCACATCATGAATTTGTGGTGCAATCTTGTCTGACCAGTCTGATGCAGTAACATCGGATGGATGCAAAAAATAATTTTAATATCATACTACGGGGCTTCGCCCCCTGCTCGCCCAGGTATACTCCGTATACCTTTAAGTAAAATGTAGAGGTATACGGAGTAAGTCAAAGCTTTTCTACGTAAAAGACACACCTGTCAAAACGCACTGGTATATCTAATCAGGAAATGACCCTATGTAATTATTTACCTGTCATTTGTAGTGCGCGGCATTCTCAAAGTCGAATAAATATCACGGAAAATTCCAAAACGGAGTACACCCTCCAACATGGCTGCAAGCAAAACAATGGGAAAACAGTGATTGACAAGTTGTGATTCCCATATTTCGACAAACGGGCAGGAACAAAACAGTGATTGGCAGATGCCACTGCTTTCCCCGCCCACTGTTCTCCTAGGTTGATATGCCTAGGGTATTTTCCCCCACATTTGCTGCTGTTTTTAAATCGGGAACTCGTCTTCCAATTTTAAAACAGCTGGATGGAGAGATAAACACCCTACCTAAGCCAAGTCCCCCTCTCCTGGACGACACAAAACACCTGCGTTTACATAGGTCAATCAGGAAAAGGCCTATTGCTTCGGGTTCCATAATGCATGAGGAATATTGTTGCATCCGAAAGAGCAGGACTAAAATATTGAACTGTAATATTTCCAAACTATACAAAAATTTAAAATATTTACAAAATACTAAACCACAGTATTTACAAATATAGAATATTCATTAATATACAAAAAATGTTACAATGGAACATCAAATGTTAGACAGTGAATCACGTGCACGAGGGTGGTGAACATTATGTAGGCAGTTGTCAATAATTAATTGCATTTGTAGTGACGTAATTGCCTCGCCCTCTTCTCCCATTGGCTCGAATAAATATCTCTAGGAGGAAAACTTTTTTAATGTATAGACAGATACTTGGATTTCAGGAAAGCTTTTGATACCGTTGCACATAAATCTCTTCATGGACTACTGTTATTGGATTCCTCCAGAATTCAGCCCTGGATGGATTGCTGTTTTCTATATTTATTAATGATATTGATGAAGGTATATCAGGTTTAATGTTTAAGTTTGCAGATAATACAAGGGTTGGCAGGGTGGATAATGACACTACTCAAGGTAAACTACAACAGGATCTGGAAAAATTAGGGAGACGGGCTGAAAAATGGCAGTTGAAGCTTAATATTGACAAATACAAGCAAGCTACTGCACATGAGTAGCAGTAATACTAGATTAACGTACCAACTGAGTAGTATTACACTCAGGTTAGTGGAAAATTAAAAAGACGTGACCGCTTATAAGGTTTTGTCAAGGATATACAGAAAGTTTGCTAGCAGCAATAAGTATGTTATTATCCCGTAGTACAATGCAAGGCTTAGGCCGGATCTTGGGTATCTGCATACTGGTCTGAGACCTCATTATAGGAAGGATGTAAATCTGTCAGAAGAGGTACAGAGGTCAACGAGATTGAGGAATGGAACAAAAGGGTGGTCTTATCAAGAAAGGCTTCAGTTTTGCAAACTGCAACGTCTGGAGACTTGGCACTTGCGAGTCGATGTAATTGAGGTGTTTAAGGCTTTGAATGGATTGGGCAGGCTCAATGCTGATAGAATTCCTACTCTTGCTCAGACTGCACTCAACGAATGGCATAAATTCATATTGAGGAAGGATTGTTGCAGGATAGATGTGCGGAAGTTTGCCTTCAGCATGCGTGATTGATTGTTGAAACAAACTTCCATCTGTTGTTGTTGAAGTGGGTAGTTTGAGTAAATTCAAGAAAGAACTAGACAAATTATTTTAAGGAGATGGGCAGGTGACGTGGAAGTTTTTTTTTTTTTTTGGCTTGCGCTTTATAAGCTTGCTTTCTTGCAAAGAACACTAAACTATTTTATTAACTAGACCAATACTGAGTCCTCTGCGTAGACTAATACAGATTGGTGTAAAAGCAAAAATCTATTATAATTAAATAAATGAGACACAGTGGCCTATGTATTCTTCAATTTAAAATGAACGCATCTTTGAAACGTATTCCTTTGGTTAATACAGTGTCTTGTGCTAATAGGAAAGCTTCGTATCACATTTATCAGCACATCGATGGCAACTTCGTCAGTTGATGCTGATGTGTTGATGTTATCTTTGAGACTTGAGTTTCTGAGAATTTGTTTTCATAAATGCCCTTTAAGATTAATCAGAAAAACAAACGAAGTGTTGAAAAGCATGATGGCGTGGTACCGAAGTGTAATTGCGATCACTACAAAGAGATTACAATTTCCAGGAACTGGGTGGAAGCTTTGGACTAATTTATTAATTCATTTTTATTGTCATGCGTGGCATCTTATAAGAATAGAATGGACTAAATAAATCAGAACTTTTTTTTTTTTTAGATTATGGCAAAACGTTAGTGAGACATTCGCCTTAACATATCTCAATAATGCACAAATATTGATCTCAAATAAAAGAGTTATGAAAGAAAATTAAAAAAAAAAGGTGTTATGAAAGGAAATAAAAAATAAATAAATAAGGTACAGAAAACTGGATGTTTGTATCTAATTGTATGCTCCTATCACAGCGCCTTTAGATCAGATGTGACCCTAATAGGCTGTGGGATTTTGAGCCCCCCGATATTCCAGCATTTTGAGTATTAGATTTTATAAACTCTTGGATCACAACTTGGGTCAGAGGCACCTGCCCAGGATTCTACAAATTTTGGGATCCTGAACAGGCGCTTACGTGTAAACGAGCCACTGGTTGTAACAGGTTCCACACGACTTTGTCTATTGAGTTAGATGTGGTCCGTTTTGTTTCTTGGAAACAGGAATAATGACGAGTGTACTTCATCCGAACAATGTTTAGATAGTCAACAGCTATCCGAAGCTGAATAGTAGTTTTTTAAAAGCACCCACAGGCTCCTGCTACATTCCCCAGACTATGAAGCTATTTAATATGCAACAGGATCTTGAAAAGTTGGGCAGATGGGCTGAAAAGTGGCAACTGAAATTTAACATTTACGAACGCAAAGTACTGCATATGGGTAGCAGTAACTCCAGAGTAACGTGTACCAACTGTGTGGTACTACACTCAGGGTAGTGGAGAATGAAAAAGACCTGTAGGTTATTATGCAGAGAGATATGAAGTTTCAGAGCAGTGTAGGCAGGCTGCCAGAGTAGGTCATGGGCTCTTGTCAATGATATACAGGAATTTTGCTAGCAGGAATAAGGAGGTGATTATCCCCTTGTATAAGGCGATGGTCAGACCACACCATGAGTACTGCATGCAGGTAGAGTGGCCTCATTTTAGGACTGATGTGGAGCTGCTGGAACGAGTACAGAGAAGGGCAACGAGATTGAGAGGAAAGTGGAAGAGAGTAAGGGTTGCTCTTGGTAAGAGCAACCCTTACCAAGAAAGGCTTAAGTTCTGAAAATTGCAGCATCTGGAGATTAGACGCCTGCGAGACGATCTGATTGAGGTGCATAAGGCCTTCAATGGTTTGAGAAAGCTCAATGCTGATGGGATTCTTCCTATTGCTCAGGTTACCCACCTGCGGGGGCATAGATTCAAATTGAGGAAAGACAGTTGCAGAATAGATGTGCGGAAATTTGCCTTTAGCTAGCTGGTGGCTGATTGCTGGAACAAACTTTCACCTGTCGTTATGAAAGTTGTTAGCTTAAATAAATTCAAGGACGAACTAAACAAACGTTTGGAGCGAACTGATGGATGAAATGGGTAGACTTTTTTTTTTTTTACTGGCTGATGCAGTGTAAGCGGTGCTTTCTTTCGTCATACGTCTATACCATGCTTTCTTTCGTTATATGCCTATGCTAATTATAATGCTAATGCTATGCAGTTTTTGGTAATTTTGTCTTTGTAATGTTATATTGTATTACGGAAGTGTGCGGCGTACTCTCTAGAGTTGTGCCATGAACTATAAAGATACTGCAAGTAGGTCCCACACCAGAAACGAAACGCTGCCCAATGTTTAACAACAACGTTCAAGCATTGAACCTGAATTCTGTTGTCATGTACGAAATGCTACCCAAAAATAATGGGTAGCATTTCAGGTTACTTTAATCACATATGTGAAACTGCTTAGTCAAAGAATGTACAATGTGGTGTGAGATTTTTTGAAATGAGCAATTCAGAAGAGCAGACTTTGTATAAAGGTTTGATTCAAGCTTGGTTAAACAAATCAGACACACTTGACACGTCACATATATCCTTTGGAGAAGGTACTTTATCAAATTCTCTCATATAGCCAATGCTTTCGGGTTGAGAACCAAATAATTGTGGTCCTCGATCTATTTTCTTGCTCTATATTTTTTTTTTTTTTTTTTTTTTATGAAAACCCCAAACACGAAAGGTATCAAAACCTATAGTACTTAGTACCGTGCATGGGTTGAAGGAGAAGTATGGGGGGAGGGGAATGCCGGAAACTTTGCTCTAGAGACTAAACATGGGTTTCACCACTTCAAGCCTCCAATAAGCAAAGTGGTGGTATTTCACCGGTTGATGAAAGTCATCATACTGTTTTCATATTTCTCCTCAACGGATATCACCAGAACCCTGCAATGTAGAGCAGGCCCACTGCCCAAAACGAAGTGGTCCGCTATATTGCAAAGTTTTTGAAGTAGCACCTTGTATCACTATTTTTGGAAACTTTTTTCAGTTAGTGTTACTGTTGTAATGGTTAAATAATGCAAAGACCGATTCGAACTTTTTCTGCACCTGCCAAAAAAAAAATAAATAAAATAAAATAAAATAAATAATAATAAATAAAAAAAAGGGAAAAAAAGGGTGAGGGGATTCTTAATCGCTCACACTTTTCCCGTTGCCAAAAACGAACTGTCCAGCTCAGTTTTGAACGTTATCAAACTCTTCACCTCGACCACCATCGATCTATAATATGTTACCCGAAGTTAAATTCACGAGATCCAATTATGATATTGTTGTCCAAAATGTTTTATTTGTGTCTCTGATGCTTCTCTCTTTTACCAGTGAAAATGTATCTCCCTCGTTCATATTACTGATTCCTTTCAGTACTTTTTATACCTCAGTCAGGTCCCCCACTTTCTCGAGATGTATAGTTGCAAAGTTTTGGAATCCATGATTTCTAAGTTGTTCTTCATGTGAATATCGATTCGAACAGACTATTGGTCCCACAACAGTCTGTAGCTCTTCCATATGTGATCTATTAAGCTTTTAACCTCTCTTGTTATCTATTCCGGCATCTTTTATTTCTTTATTTTTTGGAACTGCTTCACTGGAATAAATGCAATTGAACCTTCCGAAATACCTTGAATATGTCCCATAACAAATTCGTATCTCTCTCTCTCTCTCTCTAGTTAATAAATCCTCAATAAATAAACCCCCAATCTTTGCTCTATAAATCTCTTTGGAGATTTCTGAACGTTGGAACCACATCCATTTTATGACATTTCTTCACAGTTTGGATAACACCCGTTTTATGATATTTTGGTCATAACCCCCTACTGGCTATTGCTGTCAAATTTTGGATGCAGTTTGATCCTTGGTGAAAATCAAGTAGAGGATATTATAGTCGCTTTTACTTTCTCTGATATGTTGGAACAAATAACAATCATACATCTGGCTGGACAAACTGTTTCCCCATGACTTATTCCCAGGCCACAATTTCAAACCTGTAAGAGGCTGGTTGAAGTTGCCCATAATGAGGCATCACACTTGGTTCGGGTTCGAATCCCGTCGATGACGCGAGGAACTTTAATGGGCTTTTTTCACTCCGTGGCTGAGTTAGTCGGTCTCAGGCGTAGATAGCAAGGTTTTTCCCCAGGAACTGGTTTTTTTCGTCCAGCAAACGAGCAAATCGTCCAGAGAACACACGCAATTTATAGACAAAATACATATATTAGAAATAATGGGTGGCCTAATATAATTATTTGATTTTGATTTGATCACACTTGGATGCCCATTCAAATTGCTTATATAGATTTTTGTCATACTCCTCAGAATCGTTTAGCCTGTAACAAACACAGACAATCGTCTTCCCTTTACCTCATGTAACCTTGCATAGACTTAACATCCTTCTGCATTTTTATGACTCTGGGTAGAGTCAGATAGTTTTCAGCGAGCTTTTGATAAGAAGCATGACTTCCCCTCCCTTTGACCCTCTTTATCCCTCTTGAACGCACTATACTCTCAATAATCAAACTCTTTATCTCCTATCTCTGGATGGCACCATATTTCAGTTCTCTTATATCAACATTGAATGACCTGATAAAAAATTCAAATTCGTTTAATTTATATACATTTTTATACAATACTCCTGACATTGCTATATCGACATAGAACAAAAGACAAAACTACAAATTAAGAGTTCTAGTTTTTGTCTTTTTCACAACCCTGACGCATTCCTCATACCTTAATCACTTGTTTCACAGTGGTATGTGACTGGTACTGATGGTTTTTAACCTATACATGTCCCAAGATTTCTTTAAAAGTCATGGGTCATTTTGTATTTAAGAAAGAAATGCTTGTCGAAAACATACAAAACACATTTACAGATCAACAGATCTTTATAACGATGGTGATAGTTGCCAGAAAGAAACCCACACACAAAATCGGTTGAACTAACAACCTCAGTTCATGATAAACGAGGAAGAAGAAGGGTGGTCGATTTTTGTTATGAAAAATGTGTGGGTTTTTCTTGCTAATACCGTCATGGAAAAAAGCCTCTTTGTTTTTTATTGCTCATTTACGTTGCATGCAGAGTGATCAAGAAACCGTCTGAGATTTTGAAATGGTGTGTGCTCTGAAAATTTTTCAGAGAATAAATTTAGCCTTTTATCGACCATGCTGAGCGTGTTCTTATTTCTAACGATCAATGGATGGGTCTGTTAAGACGGAAATGAATTTTTTTTACCATTTCTGACAAGTTTCTGTGTTGAATGTAAAATGTCTAGTTTCTTTTTGACAGAGTTTTTAAAACTCTCGAAAGTTTACTTGAAAGCTTTCAAAAGAAGATAAGAAAGACTAAGATTTGAGTTCCAGTTTTTATTAGTCCAAAACAAAACAAAACTTCAATCTCTTTTGGTAACATTGCATTCTGAAAGACAGAAGCCTTATAAAAAGTTGGTGATGTCATTCTTTCCATTATATAATAGCAGTCCATTAAGTATGAAATACTTAATGGACTGCTACATACTTAATAGCAGTCCATTAAGTATGAAACGGGCAAACACTAAATAATGAAGTACACTACTCCTCAAAAAGTACTGTGTTCGTATAGACTTCAACCCCTATTGACGCCTTAAATTCCTGCTTGATGTTTAGCCGGGATTTCTGAAAGGACTGACGTATTACCCTTAAGATTTGTACTTTTTGTCTTTTACATAACCATTTCTTTCGCAACCTTACGAGAATCCTCTGGTCACATGGACTTAGCTTCCGTGGTCTTCTCGTGCGTTGCTGGACGGTGGTAATACGATCATCACGAGTGCACTTCATGATAATAACCACCGACAGCCCACTTTGGATGGTGTTGGCAGGGCCTACCAACCAGTCGATTCCGAAGCAATTTTAAGTCGATCTCTTTATATATTCATTGGCAAAAATACAATAAAACCTTGTTAATTCGAATCGATATTTCGAATTTTTAACATATTATACCGAAAATACCAATTTCATTGAAAAAAATATTTCGTTAATTCGGAAACCTCAATAATTCTTAATTCGAAATGATTTGTAATGTTATGCTCAAATGACAATTTTTGCTAGATATAATCCGCAAAAAAAAAAAAAAAAAAGCGGAGAATAAAATAAAATTTTTCAAAAAGAAGGGGACCAAACATTTGGAACTGCCGGGAGAGTTGAACGTACCATTCACTGGACTAGCCCTCGTTGGTTGCAGAGTTGGTAAAATCGCTGTCCTCCCCACGCCGGGTGAAAAAGACCTGAGTTCGAGTCCCATCGATGACGGTAGGAATTTTTATGGGCCTTTTTCCACAACATGGCCGAGTTAGTCGGTGTCAGGCAAGGGCACCATGGACAGTTCGTCCAGCAAACAGAAAATCGACCTCAGAACACATGCAATTTAAAGACAACACACACGTAGCAATATGGCCTTAGTCACTGATGATCCTAGAACCCTATAACAACAGCACTGCACTATATGGCCATCTTCGTTTTACATGTTTGTGCAAACTTCTTGCTTTGCTAGGTGTCCTGCAAACACGGTCATGTTTTCCTTAGTTCATTGCGTTTGACCGATAATCATCTGGTTGCTGTTGGGTTAGGCGCATCAGCAACTTAGGCTGTATTGCTCCGTATATAACATGTTTGTAAATTACTTGTGTTCTGTGGTCAATTTGCCGTTTTTTGGAGACGAAAAAACTAAACCGACCTGAGACCGACTAGCTCAGCCATTTTGTGAAAAAGGTCCATAAAAATTCCTCGTGTCATTGATGGGATTCGAATTCAGCTCTTTCTTACCAGGTGTGGGGACGGCTGCGATTATATAATTATATCAACTGTGTTGATCATCCGGACGACTGGCTGTCTTTGTCTTCTAATAACTATGAACCTGATTACTTGAAAATAGACGAGTTGTTGTTGTAAGGTTTTAAGAGCATCAGCGACTAACACCATATTGCTACGTGTATGCTTTCTGTAAATTGCGTGAATTCTGTGATCGATTTTCTTTTTCTTGCTGGATGAAAAACCCGAGTTTCCTGGAGAAAAAGCCATGCTTCCCTCGCCTGACACCGATCAACTCAGCCACAGATATTTTCAGAAGGGTAGTGTATATAGCGGACATGAAGTTGCTTTTCAAATAACTTTACGACTTTCAACAAATATCGGAATAAATAATAAAAAGGCGGGGTACCAGTTAATTGCTTTCGGTGACTGAAAGGACAACCTTTAGAATGCACAAATTATGGAATGTTTTTGTTGTCTAATTTTTTAATCTATAGAAATTTAGTTTCAACAGTGTAACTTATTTATTTATTTATTTTAGGAACAAGGACTTACAAGATTCCCAACCAGTTCAATTAACCTTGCAATTTCAAAATTTTTCAAACTTACAGCCCCATCTTTCGTCAGTTCTAAGCAAGAAAGTTGAAGAACAGATTAGGCCTAATATTAATGGATATAATTCTAGCATACCCCCTTCGCTAGTAACAAGTATTGATTCAAGAGAAGGATTAAAGAGTACTGATATAACATTAGAATATAAACAAAGAACAAACAAATCTTCAGCGGATGTGCAAATGCAATCCGTTACATTTTCAGATGAAAACCTACTTCTTTCTGATGCAGGAGATACCAGTTCCTCAATCAATCTTATTGATTTTCCTCTTCCAACTGAGAAAAAATCAAAGTTAATAAAAAACAAACTTCCCCATTCTAAAAGCACGAAAGAATCCACGAAGCTTTCTAAGGATATAGCATCGATCAAAAATATCTCTTCTTTAAACTCAACTGCTTTTGGTAGAGATCTTTCCAGAAATCCTTCTACTTGCCATCCATCCTACTTGAAGTACAAATTGTTAGAGAACCGAACGACTTACCACATTCGTGTTTATCCGACAGCAACGTGGCTGTCTTCAACAATTTTATCCAACAACAGGATTTTGGCTGAGTTAAAGGCTATCAATAAGTTACACCTGTATTTTTCTGGGGACAATGAAAGAGGTAAGTAAATTGTAATTATTTAAAAACCCTGCTCAATTTATTTTTAACGAAAATTTTATGCTTATGAAACAATTTAAATTAACATTAATTATCAATAATCTATAAATTTTATAAGTATTATAAATGTGGCCTGACATTGAATGTATAGTATTTTGGAACTGTCCCATGAGGGAATGATGCTATTTGTCCACAAGGAAAGTCGCTAATTAAAGCCGGATGGATGATGATGATGGAAACCTATATCTCAGGTTCGCTCCGAACACGCTCTGACCTCACAGCTAGCACCTTGAAAAATTGGGTTCGAATCCTATCAGGACAGGTGGAACTGTTATTGCTTTTTTCAGTCTCAGGCAAGTGTTGATGGACAAGCCCATTCCTTATGGTAGTGCAGCGCAGCAAGAGCCCTCATTGGAAAAGTGCCGATTCCTGAACTCTTAAGACCGACCCTGTTGAAGGATATTATTTCCTAGTTTTTTGTCCAGAAAAACAGGAAAAGTTTCTTTGGTGCATGAAATTCCCAGAAATGTCAGGTGATTGGGAAAACCATGGCAGATGAGTAACTTGTTATCGTGATCTTCGAACTACTGCTTAACAATACGGGCCCTATGTGAAGTAGCATTGCCATTCTGGAAGGCACCAGTTCTAGACGAGCAAAAATTCTGCAGCATGGGGTGCAGATGATCGCTTAAGATGGTCTTTAGCTCAGTGAGATGGATGGTAGTTTACTGGAATAAGAGTACTCAAGCCATACCAAGTAAATGTGCTCTATACCATTACAGAACCACCTAAAATCTTGATTGTTGGGTAAATAGCGATGTACAAGACCATCAACATTTTTGTCAGGGATTCCTGGGCAAAATCTCTTACTATCTTTACATTGTTTATAATAACCCAAGTTATTTGACTAATTTCTCTGTTCTACTGGGGAAAAAAACCCTTTTTACATAAGCGTATCATTTAATTGGAGGAATGCCAGCACCATCTTACAACCACTTAAGTTACAGGAGATTGCCCGTAGATGCAGGAGAGTGTATGCCAAAGAATACGCTGGGCAGTTGCAAGTTCTGACACGCCGAAGACGGCGACTTCCACGAGCAGATGACTACTCTGCTAAGATGCTTATTTGCATAAGCCACCAATCCAGTCACGTAGCTCTCTCCTACTTTGCATACTTGCGGAAGGCCTGTGTTCCCATTATTATTAATAAATTGAAATAATTCTATAAAACAGCTCTACTCTGCGTTAGATTTTATCGTTGGTCGTCTGGGGACGCTGTTATCCCTTTAGTGATGGTGACAGCGCCTAGCTTAAAGCTTAAATCTAAGCACTATCACATTCTTCTAATTAGAAATTTTCAGAGGTAAACAACATTTGCCTTTTATTTGAATTTCATTTACACTATTCTACCAAAAATCAAGAGACAAGTGTTCCATGGCTTTTTGGTAGAGTAGTGTATATGAAACTCAAAGTAAACACTACTTCTAAGTGATTTGCCTCGTTGAAAATACCAACAGCTAAGCGTAAACACTTTTAACATTTACCACCGGGTAATTTTTGCAAGGAAAATAGCACTTGTTTGATCTTTGAACTTATGTCATTCTTCAGTTTTCTGCTCTTGCTCCTACTGCGTGTGTGGAATATTCCCCTCTTTCATAACCTTCACTGCAATATTTACGTGGTTGTTCTATACGAGCTCCCATGGTGTAATTAAGAAAAAACACTAGTCTAGAGACAAAGATTGATGATGGTGAGTTTGCTAATGACTGCCTGTCCAACGCACTAAAAATGATCCTGTACATGCAGCCTTCTAGTTAGTAGATAAAGAATAAACATACAAAACTATAAGGCGGTATTCAAAATTAACTTAAACATGTTTGTACACCTCTACAGAGGAAGTTGTTCATCAGAGAACCAAAATATTTAGAGAGGGAAATTGACTCGCGCTATGGACAGGTTTATATAAAAAAAGTCTAAATTCTCTAACAGGTGGCGTGATATCAAAAATTTAGATTCGAATGAAGCAGGCAAGTTCGAAAACAGTATTTCACACTATATGGAGTACTTTTGTGCTGTCATGGACTTGTCCCAGCCTGTTGTTAGATTTTGGATGGTTTGCAGAGTCTGTTTTAAAGCGATTATATCTGAAGTAGTTAGTGTTGTTGAGTTTAATGAGTTCACATGAATTCCTTGATTTGTCTTCAAGGAATTCATGTGAACCCATTAGAAAGAAGAGGAGACCGATCCCTGAGGCCACAACCAGCAGTTCAGAGTAGGATCTTATCAATACTCATGTATTCCACTTTATATAGCAGCTTTTTATAGACGATATCACAGTCTTTACCCTCATGATGAGTTTTTGGCTATATCCAGCAGTCCAGGGTACTTTCGGCTTTCTTAAATGAAAATATTCTTCATCATCCGACTACAAGGCTCTCATGAGTAGCACAGTTGGTAGAATCGCCATCCTCCCCATACCGAGTGGGAGAGAGTTGAGTTCGAATCCCGTCGATGACGTGAGGAATTTTTCCCAATGTGGCTGAGATAGTTGATCTCAGGAATGGATGGTATAGTTTTTTCCCTCCCGGAAACTCGGGTTTTTCGTCCAGCAAATAGAAAATCGACCACAGAACACACGCAATTTACAGACAGTATATACGGAGTAATATGGCCTTAGTCGCTGATACTCCTAAAACTCTAAACAGCAAAAACTTGTGCTAATTCAGACTGACTGCAGTAAAACGGCTGATTCAGACGTTTCTATGTCTATAGCCCTGACCAATTAGAAAAGAACTGTATGGGTGTAGCTTGCATAAAAGGAATCGCCCAAGTAGGTATGGTCAAATAAGCAGTGTTAGAGCGTTTGTAACTTTTGGTTTGGATTCTATGTGAATTTGTGCACACACTTCTCGTACCACCGCTACAGAATGTTCCTGAATTCCATTGTGGGACTCTTCGTGTGATTGTTGTACTGCTCAAATTCTTTTCTAAGTGGTAAAAACTACATCTGATCATTGAACATGTTGCGACAAGCTGCAAACTTAAGCAGTTTTTGGCTAATCTATACTTTGTACAGAGTCATTTACAAGTACTTTCTAAGAATTTTATGTTGTTCCGAAGTTTATTTATTTTTCTTCGATTGCCTTCCAATGAGTTTATAGTTTCTTGTCCTTACAGTTTGCATATGTTCAATAGCATTTTCACATTGTCCAACTTTGCTCCAATTAGATTTAAAAAAAAAAAAAAAATTTCTAACCAAATTAAACAATTTCGTGAAGGAATATCTACATTTAAGTTATCTTTGATTACTTCTTTGACGAGACTAAATGATACTTTAGAAATAATAAAAAAAACCTCTCACTGGCCAAAAAATTAGAAATCTTTATTTAATATCTAGTAGCCTCCTTTTGCATGAATTACAACCCCTACATGTCGTGTCATGAATTATACTAAGTGTCTTGAGGAAGTTTTAACTCCAGATTTGACCATTCTTCCATCAACCAAAATGCACTCTGGTAGGTGGCCAGAGTACATTTTGGAAAACTTGAGAATATTCCTCGAACCATTGAGTTACAAAATTTTTGCACGGTGGACAGCTGCATTGTCGTCTTGAACGAATCGATCGCAATCCGCGTAAAAATGAGTGAAGTTTGTCCAATACGACAGAAACATATTCATTGGAGATTTCGTACCAAAAGAACATACCCCCCATACCATGACACCACCTCCAGCCACTTGATTAGCGGACACGAGACAGTCTACAAGAATCGCTTCATGAGATTCACTAAGCCACACTTTCACTAATTATCTTGACGCCAATTGCAAAAGGTTTCTAATTTTTGGCCAGTGAGTGTATCTACATTATTATCTTAATTAATTCTTTGCGACTGAATGATACTTTCGAAATGAAAAAAAATCTTATCAATAAACAGTTTTTCGTCTGTTGCCAAATATGGTAGCCAGAATAAACCTCAAAATTTGTTAATACAAGTACAAGTACAGTAGTGAGCACAAATTACATTCCTTCTCGTAAACCTTCTTATGTATTACATTTTCCATGTTATCTATCACTCGCTTCCATGCTGTTACCAAGATTTCTTCAGTAACGACTTCAGTAACCCCCTTTCGACTACATCCAAGGTCCTTCAATGACCCTGTTGCTTCAATGTAGAGAAGATATTGCGAAGTCCATTAGAAGAGAGTACACCTTGACGTAATACTTTAAGTCAGTGGCAGTTTCCCAGGGCCGCCTGTGCATTGCTGTCAATCTAATAGCAAAGTTTGACAAGCAAAGTGAAATTCTTTAACGCTGCTTCCATCAGATGTTCACTTTTTTTTTTTTTTGTATGTTATTCTGCATAATTTAATTTTTAGGAAGATTTATCTGTTATATATTTTTGCCCTCGCGGGTACCACAGTGGTTATTAATTAATAGTATAAATTTTTTTGGAATGTATAAATTTTTTACTTTAAACATTTTAATAGTTATTGAAACTGCATTGATTTATTATTTATTTATTTTTATTTTATTTTATTTGATTTAGGTGCGATGTTCAACAAAACGCTCCCCATACTAACACAGATGAAGCTTCATGAATTTCCTGGAATTCGAGACAGAATTAACGAATATGCTATTTCAATATACTTGCCGCTAGATGGCAAGAGTGAACCTCCAGCACCAAACGACGCTGAGGTGAAAAGGTTGCTCTAAAGTGTGTAATGTAAATGGTATTTTAAAATGATTTTATGGTATTTTTGTTTTGTAATTACTCTTGCCACGGATTAGACATGAGGTCTTCATTTCTTGACACAAACTGGTGTAAAAGTAAATATATTTTATAGCCTATCTCGTTGTTCTGGTACAATAACAGTGGCGTGAGGTTTCTTTGAATAACGACAGCGACACATGGTGACGTTTTGTTGAAGTTCAACGTATAGAAAAATAATTAAAATTGCACTTAATTTCTCCACTGTTTAATGAGAGTTTCGCTTCGTAATTTTTTATCAGTTGATTATTTTTTATAGATTTCGTGATTTTTTTTATAGATTTTTTATAGATCTCATACTACGTGAATTATTAAAATAGTTTATGTAGCTAATAATTAAATCCCTATACATTAAGTTAACGTTTCAGGAACCTTTGCTGGAACCCAATATCAGACCGTACGAAGGCGGTTGCTATCCTCCTGCTTGCTGAATGACCCATTTCCGACCGCGCAGAGTGGTCATTATATAAATCTAGATTTCATGGAAAACCACCACGTAACGTCCTTATCCAGCTATATTAGACGTAGTCTGTCTATTTTGAAGAAAGTATTGTCTTCTTAGGAAATATTTTCATTTAGGTTAATCAAGCCTTTGAGTTTTCGACATAGTTCAACGATTTTCAACATTCCTTCAGGTTCAAATCATTCTGCATTTGATAAAAATTTCTAATCTTAATGGTATTCAAACTTAGGCTTCTTCCACACATTATAGAAAGACAGCGAAGATTCGAAATGTATGAAGCTTTGAGGAAGATCTGTAGTATATCAGCTTTTATTCCCGGTGGATGGTAGGAAGTCTTTTCCTAAAGTTGCCAGCCAACGTTGAAGATATTCCTCCCATTCCTTTGAAATTTCGTTGAAAGTCTAGAGTGCAATCAAGAGCCTGTAAGGGAGATTTATAAGGCATTGTAGAATTATCTCAGCTAGTGACACATTACCTCTAGATATATTGTAGATTGGCGCTTATTTACTTGTTAGATTTGACAACTTGAGGACCCAATAACTTGATTTTCCTCCTACTGGAAGACGCCACTGCAAGGTCATTCACATTCCGGTTCAGTCTTTACGTTGATTTTGACATTAATTAATAGCGCAAACTTTCAAAAAAAATAAAATAATAATAATAATAAATAAATTCATTGTTTTCTATAATGTAGCATTCTGGAAAAAAAAAGAAGAAAGAAAAAATATATATACAGTGCATATACCACACACACCTTTGTATATGCGTGACGTGTCTGTATTTCATGGCTTAAAACCTTACGCTTTTACTTGAAGCAGTAGCAAAAATATCTCTACTATAAGCCCAAAAAAATTTAAAATAAAACACAAAAACGATAATGGAAAACCAATCACGCAAGTCAGAGCAATGCATCAATTCTATACGTAGTAAATCATAGAACTTGGTGTAATGGCATCGTTTTCATAACTGGGTTGTCAGTCGTTATACCACCGGGTACCTACACAACCGATGAAGGGCCAAATAGCCATGAAACGGCCTTCTGGGTTGTGGTACCCACTGAGAATAAATAACAATAGTCTTTTCTATTGGGGAAGCGTTACTTATTCGAGGTATAAATGGGTGAGCGTGAGTAAAATGGATGCGGCTTATTTTCCTTTCTTTCGGGGTAAACTTTGGTCTCCTTATTTTCGCAGCCCGAGGGCTACGAAAATAAGGAGTTACGTCACATATATATATATAAAGGTATCTGTGTGGTATATGCACTATATATTTTAGAAGCCTGTAGGTTAAAGAGCATTACATATGTACCGTGCAGCGGCTGTTTTGGTGGTAGCCACTGAGACTGATAATACGTGACAATAGTCTTCTCTATTGAGGAAGTGTTGCTTATTCGAAGTAGTAGTAGTAGTAGTAGTAGTAGTAGTAGTGGCACATGATGCAAGAAAGAAAGTGTAGGAGCTTATGCAGCATCAGCCAAAAAAAAAAAAAAAAATCACACCATTCCCTCCAAATGCCTGTCCAGTTCCTCCTTAAATTTATTTAACCTATCAACTTCCACAACGACAGATGGAAGTTTGTTCCAGCAATTAACCACCCGCTGGCTAAAGGCAAATTTCCGCACATCTATTCTACATCTGTCCTTTCTTAATTTGAACTTATGTCCCCGTAGGTTCGTATTCTGAACAAGTGGGAGGATCCCATCAGAATTCAGCGTGCTCAACCCATTCAAGGCCTTATAGACCTCAATCAGATCACCGCGCAGGTGCCTAGTCTCCAGCCACTGCAATTTGCAGAACTTAAGCCTCTCTTGGTAAGAGGATCCCTTCATTCCCCTCACCAATCGTGTTGCTCTTCTCTGTACATGCTCAAGCAAATCTACATCCTTCCTAAAATGAGGCCTCCAGACCTGTACGCAGTACTCAAGGCGTGGCCTGACCATTGCCTTATACAGAGGGACAATCACCTCCGTTTCCCTGCTAGCAAAATTCCTATATATCATTGACAAAACCCCATGACCTGCCCTAGCAGCCTGTCTGCATTGCTCAGAAAACTTCATATCTGACTGCACAATTACTCCCAGGTCTTTTTCATTTTCTACCACCTTAAGTGTAGTACCACACAGTTGGTACGTTTCTCTGGGGTTACTTCTACCCATATGCAGTACTTTGCATTTGTCAAGGTTGAACTTCAGTTGCCACTTCTTAGCCCATCTGCCCAAATTATCTAGATCCTGTTGCAGTAGCACACTGCCATTACTGTCATTAACAACCCTGCCAACCTTTGTGTCATCTGCAAACTTCGACATTAAGCCTGATATACCTTCATCAATATCATTGATAAATACACAAAACAACAGTGGACCCAACACCGAACCCTGTGGGACTCCACTAATAACATTAGTCCACGAAGAGCAGCACCCATTGATTACCACCCTCTGTCTTCTCCCACTTAACCATCCTTTTATCCATTGTAGCAACTTACCCTTAATACCATTCTGCTCCAATTTGTACAGTAGTCGTCCATGCGCAACAGTGTCAAAAGCTTTCCTGAAATCCAAGTATATGATATCAAAATTATTTTTTGCATCCAGTTCCTTTGTGACCACATCATAATAACCAATCAAATTTGTCAGACAAGACTTTCCCTTAACAAAACCATGCTGTGTTTGAATTATTGCTGCAGTCTTGTCTAGATGATCCTGCAATGCATCTTTAACCAGCGACTCCATTATTTTACCCGGAACAGAAGTTAAACTAACTGGTCTGTAATTACTCGTGTCACCCTTCGATCCACCTTTGTGAATTGGGGACACATTTGCACATCTCCAGTCCGTGGGAACCTCCCCTGAGTCCAAGGATGCTCTCATAATTATGGCTAAGGGTTTGCTTAGTTGCTTTGCCGCCTCTTTTAAAATAACTGGATAGATCCCATCCACCCCAGGTGCCTTTCTTATGTTTAACTTCAACAATTTCTCCTCCACTTTGCTCTCAGTTATTACAAAATCATTAAGCACACTGCTACAATTTGATAACCTTCTTCCATTTTCAAACTGTAATAATTCCTCACGTGTGAATGTAGATGCAAAATACTCATTCAGTTTGTTTGCTATCTGAGCAGGATCATCAGCAGTCGAACCATCGATGTCAAGTGGACCAATCATATTTATCCCCTTCCTTTTAGAGTTTATATAAGTAAAGAAATCCTTGCTGTTTTTCTTAGCATCCTTTGCCAAACATTTCTCGTAATCCGCCTTCGCCTGCCGAACCTCCTTTGTGACCTGATTACAGACTAGCTTATATCTGCCACAGGCTTCTGCGTCACCTGATAATTTATATGCATCCCATGCATTTTTCTTCTCTGTCACGAGTCTCATTAGTTCATTTGATAACCATTTAGGCCTAAACCTTGAACGATATTTCTTAATCGGTATATAAAGTCTAGTAGCTTCCACGATTAATTCCTTGAATGCTTCCCACTTAGAATTTACTGTTGGTAACATCGTCAGTTGATCCCACTGTACAGAATTTAAAAACTGTCTGAGACCACTGTACTCCCCTTTACGGAAGCAAAAACCCTTTCCTTTACCCCTGACGGTAGTTACCTCTTTGAGTAAATCCCACTTCAGCACACTGTGATCACTGCCACCTAGTGGTTCCTTTATCTGCAAATTCTTAATACACGAATGATCACTGCTGATAACCAGATCAAGAGTATTACTTTCTCTGGTTGCCTCTCGAACATGCTGCTGCAGAAAACAATCATCCAATAAATCCACAAAAGTCTGACTGGTGTGTGAGTGACCAACCCACAAGTTCCAGTCAATATCTGGGAAGTTAAAATCCCCCATTATAAGACATTCAGATTTACTGGCCCACTCTATTTCTCTGTACAATTGTTCATTGTACTCATTCAAGTCATTAGGCCTATAACACACTCCTACCCTTATTTTTCCTTTCGCAGTGCTTATCTCGCACCAAACTGACTCAACAGAGCACTGTTCATCTATATTAACTGGGTGCACTTCCTTTGATTTTATGTTTTTCTTAATTAACAGCATAACACCCCCTCCCTTTCTGTCCTGTCTATCCTTTCTGTACACATTGTACTCCCCAAATTCCAGTTCTGCATTCCTTATATCTTTGTGACACCACGTCTCTGCTATCCCAACAATATCCGCCTTTGATGTCTTGACCAACACTTCAAATTCATCAAATTTATTTACTATACTTCTAGCATTGGTATACATGCAAGCATACATGCTCCTATGCCTATTCCTTGTTACCCTAACACATCCCATATACCCAACTATTCCATGATGACTGCCATCCGTCCCTGAAACCCCCAACACCCCTCGCTCCAGGTCGCTTCTTATTCTAATAGAAGTTGTGCAAGAATCACCTTCACCTCTGCCTGCGGTTACTGTTAAACTATTAGTCTTTGTATCCCCCCAAACTAGCAGTTTTCCGACCCACCTAACACTGCCTCGATAGCATCAGCAAATATTCTTGCACCCTTTCTATTTAAGTGTGTCCCTTCCCTGTAGAAGCAGTCTCTCCTGTTAACAAGTACAGACGGCTGAAAAAAATTCTATCCCTTCAGCCTTGCACAATCTTTCCAGGGCCGAATTGATCGACAAGGCTCTCATCATATACTCCCTCCTATCGTGTCTGGGCAGAATTGCAGACACTTTCAAATTCAACCCTACTTCACGGCTTTTTTTCAACAGTGACCTGTACTTGTTGAGTAATTCCGCCGGTCTCCTACTCTTAATATCATTAGTGCCAACGTGTACAACTATATCACCTTTTGTGCCCTTTTGTCGAGCACTGAAGTACAGTGCTCGACAAAATTATGAAAACAAAATGTTTTTCATGAATATTTTCTTGTGAACAATAAAATATTCATGAAAAATATTTATGAAAAATATACAATGTCGCCGAAGGCGAATATTTTATATCATAGGCATCTTGGCATACAAATTGTTTTGAATGCTACCCTTGTTTTTATAGGCACGAATCCTAAAACACTTGTTTATATAGGCATGAATAAGTTACATGAATATCCCACTGAGAAAGCCATGTTATTTCATCTGGAGACAACGAGGAACGCAGTGCCATCCCTCCACACATCAGAGAAAGGGACACTTACGGTGGAGGCGGTGTTCTCGTGTGGGGCCGAATAATGATCAATGGCCGCATCCCTCTTCTTGTTTTTGATAGGGATACCGTAACTGCGCAGAGGTACCGAGAACATATCCTCGAACCCTATGTGCGACCTTTTAGGAGTGCGATTGGCCCAAATTTTCTTTTCATGCTCGACAACACCACTGCACATACATCTCAAGTGGTGGAGGAATATCTCGAAACTAAAGATGACCAAAGACCGTGGCCAGCATGATCATCAGAATTAAATCCGATCGAACGTACTGGACACCCTTGGGCGTCCCGTATGTTCATCACAGCATTACACGCCAACAGCTAACTACTCGGTCACTTGGTGAGCTCAGGTCTGCGCTGGTAGCAGAATGGATTTGCTGCCACAGAATCTTATAGACAACTTTATATCGAGCATGGTTCACAGCTGTCAGGCCTGTTTAGCCGTTGGAGTAAATCATACGCCGTACATGATGTCATGTGACCATATTTTCGCGCATCTTGTGTCGACTTCTGTAGTATGACCTTTTTGGTAATTCTTATACAATTTTATGAATATCCCTTATACCTGTCAGAAGTTTCTCGCTCTCTTCTCATTTCATTGTATTCTACGGTAAACCACCGTACTAAATTTTGTCCCGCTTCATCGCAAGCTGTACAAGTTATGCCACCTTTTCTAGGTGTTTTGTTAATTTTGTTGAGCAATGCATTTGCAATATTGACAGCTTCTTAATGTTGATGTTGTTTCCCATATGAAATAGTTATCAATTTCATATTTTTGTATTTTTTCATAAAATGCATTATTTTGCATCACCTGACAAAGATCAACGCACTCTTACTCTGAGATATCGTTGTTGTTGGGTTTTAGGAGCATCGACAACTAAGGTCATTGTGCTCTGCATATATTGTGAGTAAACTGCTTGTGTTCTGAGGTCCATTTTCTGTTTTCTGGAAGAAAAACCCGAGTTTCCGGGAGAAAAAACCACGTTACTCTCGCCTGAGACCGACTAACTCAGCCACGTTGTGAAAAAGACCCATAAAAATTCCTCCCGTTATCGTGCTGATTTCAAACAGTGCGCAAAGAATTATTTTAGCTTTAAATATTAATCTAATGTCCTAAATATATTATAGAAAGCATAATTGATAATTACATCTAATATTTATCAGATTTTTCATATTTGAGATTTATTATTTTATTTAGTAAGTGCTGGTGGCGTAGCTATCTCTGAACGTCATGGGTAGCAACCATTTTGTAAATAGGGATGTTAATGTGTCCTGTAAGCAAGCTAATGCTTCTGAAATTATGGGATTATCTTTATACATAAAAACTAATTCATTTTTATAGTTTTTGTACAAATTAGTCAAAGGTAATTTCTAGTGCAGTCATGGAAATAAATTCGTGGCCGTTTTGTTAGATTTTTTTATTCTTTTCTTTTTTTAAAGGCTAAATATTGATGATCACTGCGGTTAGTCAATTAATCCATTTTTTTTATGTGAAAGCAGCTCGCGACGTACCATTAATGTTTAATAAAGTCTCTTATTTTTTTTCTTTTTCTATTTAGATTTTAATAGATAGCGTGGAAGAGAGAACGGTGTTTGTGAAACCTTTTAGTGCTCTTCTGTGGGATATGACAGATGGATTTCTACAAGCTGAAGCTAGAATGTTGGCATTAACTCTAAGAAAGGACGGGGAGCCATTCATGAGCAAATATTTTTACGTGGCTTCATACAGCAGCAGGTAATCTTTCTTTTAATTTTCTTAGGTAATCTTACATATATTTCTGATAGGGAAGCAGAATGAAATAGAGAGAAAGAGAGAGAGATTAATAATAACATTTATCAAAGAGATTAAAACAATTGGTTTAATTAAACTTCTTTTCAAAGCAATTACTTCTAGCTTAAGAAATCTTTATTATCTTTGTTGGAGCTGCTTAAACTTTCATTCACAATGAAAGTTTAATGAAAAAAAAATTAGTTTTTTCTCAGTATCACGAGGTACAGCACTAGTAAAAACGTTAAAATTAAAAAAATAGAAGAAAAGAGATTAAGTTATTAAATTAAATTAAAAATTACTTTTTCATATGAAAACTTTGAGCAGCTAAGTACTTAGTATCTTAAATTTGTAACACGTTCTTAGAAAACTTTTAAAAATCATTTTTCAAACTTTAAGACAAATGAAAGTGATGATTGCTTTAATTGCGAATATTTGCATAGTAATTAGGTGAAAAAAGTTACTTCTCTCTCTCTCTCAAGGTAACTCAGGAAGAATTTATTTATTTTATTTTTTTGACTGGTGCAGCAAAAGCCTCTGGCTTCCTTGCACCATATGGAAACTGTGAAAAATAAAATGATGCAAATCATCTACAATTTTATGGAGAAAAAGAACTAAAAGACATCAGCTGAAGCATCTGACATATGTAAAAGGAGACAAATGATATTGATTAACATAGCGAAGTTTAGTGATGGAGAAAATCTACGATGAAGCCACATCTGTGGTCTGCTTGCGTGGTACATCAGAAGAGAAGAAAGACAAGCTGAATGCTGAGATGCTTTAACCGCCTGACATTCTGTGACGACACGGCATTGATTATTTATAATTCATGTGAACTACAACAGATGACCACAGTGTGCTTGCTTGCACTGCAAAGCAGAAAGTACAACAACCAGGAATAAATTATTTCACATTGGGTGAAGGCGCGCATATTCCTGGCTCAGCTCGTCTTATATATGCGTCACTCTTCTTGACACGTCTCTCTCTCTCTCTCTCTCTCTCTCTCTGTTTTTCTCCCTTGCTGTGTGTTTCGTATTTCTCTACCTATTTTTATCTTTCTTTCTTTCTTTGTTTTCCCCCTTTTCTCCCTGTGTCTATTCTCCACTCTCTTTCTCTCTCTCTCTCTCTCTCTACCTCTCTCTATATCTCTTTTTTTCTTTGTCTGTTTCTCGCCCCTTTTCTCCCTGTGTCTGTTCTCTCTCTCTCTCTCTCTCTCTCTCTCTCTCTCTCTCTCTCTCTCTCTCTCTCTCTCTCTCTCTCTCTCTATATAACTCTTTGTCTGTCTACCTATCTGTTGCTTCTCTTTTCTCTCTGTCTACGTCTCTCTATCTGCCTGTCTGTTTCTCTCCCTCTACTTCTCTTTATCTCTCCCTCCTCTCTATCTGCCTGTCTTCTCCCTCTCTTTCTCTCTCTCTCTCTCTCTCTCTCTCTCTCTCTCTCTCTCTCTCTCTCTCTCTCTCTCTCTCTCTCTCTCTCTCTCTCTCTCTCTCCGTCTAACTCTCTCTATATCTCTTTCTTTGTATGCCTGTCTGTTGCTTCTCCTTTCTCTCTGTCTACTTCCTTCTATCTGCCTGTCTGTTTCTCTCCCCCTCTACTTCTCTTTATCTCTCCTCCTCTCTATCTGCCTGTCCCCCTCTCTCTCCGTCTAACTCTCTCTATATCTCTTTCTCTGTCTACCTGTCTGTTGCTCCTCCTTTCTCTCTGTCTGCTTCCCTCTATCTGCCTGTCTACTTCTCTTTATCTCTCCCTCCTCTCTATCTGCATGTCCCCCTCTCTCTCCGTCTAACTCTCTATATCTCTTTCTCTGTCTACCTGTCTGTTGCTCCTCCTTTCTCTCTGTCTTCTTCCCTCTATCTGCCTGTCTACTTCTCTTTATCTCTCCCTCCTCTCTATCTGCCTGTCCCCCCTCTCTCTCCGTCTAACTCTCTC